>NW_028301552.1:29510000-29610000 GCF_042242905.1 Orbicella faveolata
CTTGTTAAGTGTTAAATGACGGAATGAGCCCATGAACGTGTCGAGTATCTTTGTGGGTCGGTACTCGGGTCATTTATCATCCAAAAGTACGCCATGTCTGTAATTTTCGAAAACGTACTTGTTACATTGAAAATCATTCCCTTCATAAAGCTAAGAAAATATCTTTAAGTGAAAAAAACGTTTTGAGACCGATTACATGTAAATATGTAAAGGAGATGGCGTATTCTGAGTAAGCAGAGTCGTTGAATGCTGAAATCCATACATGCAGCCCAAGATAAACACAGTGAACACGAAACAAACAGAGACTAAATCGAACTCTTCTAAACGTTAAAAGATTTCAGAACATAGTTTTGCAATATATTGACATGTGTTGTTTCTCTAATTTCTGGGTCCATGAATCTTCCAAAAAGAGCTATCTTTCTAACACCGTGACAGGGTGTTGTGTATCTTACAATAAATTTTGCGTGATATCATATATTTTCGAAACATCTGCCTCGTCTCCCTCACTAAATTTCGTTTAAGGGCTACCTGACACGTTCATGACAGGGAACGATTTAAGAACTGTATAAATATGCCTCATACATTTTATGTGTCATCTTAAGGTAGATGGAAATTTCCATGTACCTTTACAGAGTAATGCAAGAAGGTACAGGGAGTGCGTGAAGGTACAAGGAAATTTCCATGTACCTTAACATGTGTGGTGTAGGAAGGTACATGGAAATTTCCATGTACCTTAACATGTGTGGTGTAGGAACGTACATGGAAATTTCCATGTACCTTAACATGTGTAGTACAGGAAGGTACATGGAAATTTCCATGTACCTTAACATGTGTAGTGTAGGAAGGTACATGGAAATTTCCATGTACCTTAACATGTGTGGTGAAGGAACGTACATTTTTATTTTATTTTATCATCCTCATTTTATCATCTGCATTTTATCATCCACATTTTATCATCCGCCATCCGCCATCCGGTCTGCGCTTTACAGAGACCCTTTCGCTGAAGGTTCGTATAAAGATTAAAAAAATAAAATAATAACCTCACGCATTGTGAGCTTGGGGCGCCTGTGTTGCGCGGGGCCAAATAGTGTCAAGTTATCTCTAAGCTATGTTAAGTGCTAGTATTCTTTTTATATACCCTCGTATGTTTCAAAGTGTTGAATTAAACTCAGTGTGCTCCAATGGAACACACTTGAAATTTCAAGGTCTAGAAAGTTTCACGTGGGTTCCATCCTACATGAAATTACGAGCAAAACAATGCGTCAACAGGAAAAAACATTTCAATAGAAAGGGTCATGATCATGGTAAAAGGTCACGTTGTCACCTCATTAGATTATTTTTAGCCTTTAAACGTACGTTCCACGGTAAATCAGCAAAAGAAAACCAACGCTCACTGTTCACATATTAAACCTGATGAAAACAGGAGAGAAAGTTTGTTATTGGAAATTACAGTTGAAAACTTTTTACTGAGGTTCAGATTCAATTCCGATTGCAATTGCGTTTCAAGGAAAAAAAAAATTCCAAGGTCTTCTGGCCGTCCTTGTTTCCCTTTTTAGCTGTCCTTGAGTCCCCATGGGTTTACCTACGTCACTATTGACCCTTACACCCTGTGTTAAGCCACAAAAATACTCTTCAGTTAGGAGATGGACGTCAAAATTGCGTCAAAGTACCCACCATGATAGACTCGGTCAACCGTTTAGATGCCCTCCAAAATCAACCCATCACGTATTAAGATCTTGTTAAGAGCAATTGTCAGTTGATTCAATCGCTTCTGCTGGAAGGATATTACTTGAGCGTGATCATAAAGAAGTTAACAATTTTAAGAGGTAAATGACCCAAAGGTTTTATTCTTGAGCTACTCCATGAAAGTTGCTTGAAACAAATTGTTTACAAATATGCAAGACGAAGTTTATCCATCAAGTTATATAGGAGCTTTTGCTTCAAGCCCTCTTGAAATACTATTATGTCTAATCTAAAGCCGAAAGACTCCTGGAGCATCTCTACAGCACTCTTAATATGTTATACATTTCTCTGATTAGATCGAATGGAAACTAATCGGTCATTATCAATGATGACCGTGAAATCGAATAAATAATAATTTTAATTAAATGGTAAAACGGATTTTGATCAAACTCAACTTTGCCACTGTAAAATCAATATTTAAACTGGAGAGAGAGAGGTTTCTCTTCGCCTGGTATGCACCGATCCGGCGACATGTTAAAGCTTGCTTGGGCTGAGAGCTAGAGAAACAGAGGGAATGAATGTGGGCATCTAAACGGACTTGCCCGCAACTTTTGGAAACGTAACGCGTGTGTATGCATATTAATAATGTACCTGGCTCTTTTGAAGACAGACATTCTATATCGACAAAACATGGAAAATACTGTCTAGTCAAATACGCGTACCACGATCAAGAGAATCGATTTAATTTGCAGATTTTGGAATGGCTCGTAACATTATGTAATTCATGGTGTATTAAATGTTTTTGTAGGCGCAAGAATCTTTTAGTTTTTAAATGGACAAGATTTTTATTTTTCAAGTTGTAGTGGTGGGACGATTTCACTTCATCACTCCTTCACTCCTTCACTTTCTGTTGCACATTTCGAACCCCGGAGGGGGGGGGGGGGGGGTGGTGACTCCCATATGGGAAAACGGGTGAGGGATGCTCGTCGGACAATTTGAATTTAACTCCTAAAGAAGACTAATGTGGGCGTTGCTCGAGCTTTATTAGACCCTAAAATTTACCACTCAAAACGGAATAGGTTCGATTACTAGCCTCTGTAGACGACACAAAACTTGGTCATTTCATGTTGTTGTATTGCAGAGGACGGCAAAGAAATGTACAAAGATTTATAACGCATGTACACAGCTATTGTTTTGCTCATTAAACCTTTTGTTCAGTGACGTTCTCGTTGCCGTCGTCGTCGTGGTTTACTTAAGGGCCCTAATTATTTTTTGAAACCGCAGAAATGATCTAAATAGATCTCTGAATAGGATTTCGCACGAACGTGTCCCATGATATATAGAGAAGCTAATTATATAAATAGCTCATTTCCCGAAGGTGTCCACTCGATTGCGGAAAACTGAGGAGATATTGAAATCACAAAATTAATGAGCTGCATGAATTTTCGAATTATGATTCAAGCCGTGATTAAAAGTTTTGAACGATAAACAGACGACAGAATTGAGTAGAATTCGAACGACGCATTTTGCTTTTATTTATACAGTATTGTAGATAAAGATGAATACCGACATGGCGAAATGATTTGAACAATATAGTTGATAAATAGAAAAAAATGACATTACACAAGACTGGGGGTTCAGCAGTCACTAATATCGCCTTGGAGAGGGAAGGAGAAAAAAAAGTCATTACAACACGGGGTATTCGTATTTGGTAATACCTCCAAGCAGGAACCCCGCCGAACAGGGCTTAACTTTATTGAGCGGACGAGACACGGTGCTGTCTTTGTTACGTGGTATTATGACTCTACGTTGGATCATTTTTCACTTTTCGATTTCTGAGATCTCTCAAAAGGTAACAAAGAAGGAAAAAAAAAACTTATAATCGCGTGGGAATATAAAGAACGAAAAAATAGCAATGAAAATAAGAATGCGATTATACTTGTTTGCTGATCGGACAAGAAGCTGTGCTTTCTTTAGGATTGTCTCGGACGAGGATCACCAATAACTTCATGAATGTTTTCAACGGTGTTACATCTCCTCGTGTATTCTCTTACCGTTGCGTTTTGCCAGTGGGCTTTAACTTTAGTTTACAGCGGTTGTCAATCACACGCGACCTCGAGCGCGAAAAAAGTCTAGACAAAACCTAAGTTTTGGTGGACGTCAATCATCTCCGTCTCCTTGCCGACTGTATGCAAAATTTACCTGAAAAAGTAAAACCTTACAGCGGTCCACTCGTTGCTGACAACGGCCTTCTACCAGGACATAAAGGAGACCATGAACAATGGAAGTGATCCAATCCTTTTGTTCACAAACGTGTCGGTACATGAGCTTTTCGTTTGGCTGCACTACTACACGACAAACAGAAACACGGTCTTGCCTGATAAAACGAAGATGCCTTTCATGGATTTCGCTCATCAAGGCCAAGGCTTCCTCACCTGGCATCGATTGTACTTGCTAGCCTGGGAAAGAGCTTTGCAGGATCTGTCTGGCGACGAAGATTATGCAATACCATTTTGGGATTGGACGGCTAGTGGAAAATGTGAAATTTGTTCTGACAAGTTACTGGGTAATGTATCTTCAAGCGGCGATGTTGTAGGCAAATATTTTGGGAACTGGTTAACAATATGTTACCCCTCAGGATCGAATGTCACGGACAGTACGAAACTCTGCGATCCTCGCGTGAAAACAGGCAAGTTGAAACGCTCTCCTGTTCAAATCCGACTCGCCAACGGGTTCAACGCGGCCTTTCCTACCAAGAAAGAAGTTGCGTTCGCTCTGCGCTTTGAAACGTACGACCTCCCACCCTTTAGCAAAGAGTCAAGCTGCAGTTTCAGAAACCTTCTTGAAGGCTACGCCAACACAACCAGCGGACATCGTTTGGCACCCGTGTTTTTTACCTTACACAATGTGGTTCACATTGCGCTAGGAGGCGCAATGGCTTCAGTCCCGGCAGCGTCCAATGACCCAATCTTTCTCCTACACCACTGCTTCGTTGATCAAATCTTTGAAAAATGGCTTCGAAAGTTCGAGAAGGACCCATCTGCTCTCTCCGCTACGGAAGCTCCCATTGGTCACAACAGAGGTGACGTCATCGTGCCCATGTTTCCAGTGCACACTCATGAAGAACTATTCTCAGAATCGTTCTCATTTGGCTATGACTTTGAGGGAGTCGACAAGGACGGTATGTGAATCGTTGCTTTCTGACAATTAGACTGCTCTCTCTCAGTCTTTGCGGGCAATTCATGCCCTGTCCAATCAAAATATCAAAGTCCCGGCATAGAAAACAAAGAGCAACCTTATCATTTAATATAACGCAATGGCGATAATCGCGAGGTCGCTCGAGGATGGTAATAAATGCTTTCCTACTTGCTGCTCGGCTTTTTCCCAGGCTTTGACTGTCAATTAATTCTTTGAAAAAATAGGGAACTGGCTGCAGCGAAAATCATCAAGGCTTAGGACCTAGGCAAGATTGTTAAGGCTTCAATGCAGATATGTGTGGTGCACTATTGTACTAAAGTTAACAATTATTGATTATGTTTAAAAGTGCATTATCGAATTATGATGCACTAGAGATTTAGGAGAGCACGAAAGAGGTACCTCTAGCTTCTTGAGTGCACTCCAAACTTCCCAAGTGAATTATAACTCGATAATACACAAAGGCATGAACCAACTGCTTTATAACATCGCCATGAAAAATGATTTCTCTCACTTAGTGAAGCTAACTTTGCATCATTAGATTGCGCTGCACTCTGACGTACCCGTATTTGATAGCCCGGCTTTGCTGGCTATGTTGTGATGTAATTATGAACTAAACTCGTTTATTTAATTTTAGGAAAATCCCCTGGCGACGAGGCAATGGAAGGTTCCTCTTTAGGGCGATGTCCAGATTCAACGGTAGCTGACCGTGCGTCGGCCGAAGACTGCATTGAGTGGAAAATCGCTGTGGGAATTTTAGCGGGGGTAGTCTTTGCCTTGTCTATTGCAATTACAATAGTAATTGTTCCTCGTTGCAAAAGGAAAAACCGAGTCAGTGCGGAGCGCGACACTGCTTCCTCGACTTAGTGTGTAAGCAAGATATAACTGATGTTAAGAGTCGATTTTGCGGAGTGTGCATCCAATTTGATAACCTTTTTTTTAAGGAATCTTAAAACCGCGCGATGAAATTTGAAGTAAATTAACTCGAATCGATAGAAAACAGTTCTGTGAAGCAGCATTAGCCAAATAACAGCAACACAATTACTCTTTTTTACTGGCAAAACCGGAAGAAGCATCTGCTTGCACTTTCCCTTTGTGAAATGTTAATCGTGAGAACTGTTTAAAATCTATTTTTCTCATCATAAAGTGACCGTAACTTAAATGTCACGGAGTCAAATATTTTTACAGACTTTGCACCAAAAGTCTTATTCAAACCTCTTGACCGTATTCTATATTCCTCTGAAAATGCTAATTGATTCCAAAAATCATTTTGCTTTTCTAGTTGACGAATTTCCCGAGCTTAAGCCCCCGGGGGGAAGAGTACGTCCTCCCCTCTACGGGGAGGCTCCACCAGAAAAGCGCACCTTTCTCGAACTTATGGTATATATTAAAAAGGTAGCCATTTTGTAAATTGAAGGTTTTGAAAGGTTAGGGAAATCGGAGTATCTTTGCTTCCGCCACAATGTGAACTGAACAAATAATACTTGTCTTTTGGCATCTCTTCTGGTAATGCATGATGTTCTCCAGTAATAGTGTTCATTAACTTCATTCCAAGGCTTTAGAAAAACGATGCACTGTTCTTTATATAGATATGTCGAAGGAGCACTTTTTTCAATAAAAGGTATACAAAAGGAGTAGCTTTTGAGTAGGAAAAAAAGTGGTATACTTAAGGTAAGTGGTTGCACCTCCGGACAGAACCTCCTAGTATAAAACGTTCTATAGTATACCCCCAGGGTTTTAATAAGCATACTCAAAAAATCCCTGTGTTCACCAGCAAATTTTATGGCATACTAAAGTTTGGCCGGATAATTTAAAAACTGTAAAACCCAGAAAACCGAAAGAGTCTGGTAACTTAAGGTATTTGTGAAAAACAACTTTTAAGGGTTATAGATGGGTTACATCATTGAAATTCTGCAACAGTTTCTCACTGTTGGGCATTTAGTCAGTTGAGATCACAGCCTTCACCTCGAGTGTTTTGTTAGTATACCCAAACTGAGAAGATTCGTCCACAGCAAAGCTCCAACTTTTTTTGGAATGGCGCGCTATTTCTTAAAAACATCAAGTACTCTCTGCTAGAACATTTGAACGAGCCTCTCCGTCGAAATCCGCCGTAAGAAAAGAGATGGCGACTGGTACATTTACCCATACCTCTTAGCGCACGGAAACTTAAACAACGCTCATAAAAACGTACTACAGAAACTTTGTAAAACCTTCAAACCTAACATGCAGAGGGACAAATACCGCAATTATCTGGCTTTCCTTGTACTTTACGGGTTGTATTAGATTCACATAGTATTGTGCTAAAATGTACAGCCGCCATCTTTTTTCCCACGGAGGACTGAACCAAATTCAAACATTGTTATTTCGGCAACCCTAAAACACAGAAACCAGAATTCGGAAACCGGAATCCAAAAATTAAAGAAAGCAAGTTCTTTAAATACGCGAAAGTTACTTTGCATAGCTTTTGCCTGTTAAAATCAAGAGGCCAAGTAAAAAAGAACTCAAACTTAACCCTTTTTGGAACGAAGATTCCCCGTCTGTCGAAGTTCGTGCAACCGTTATTTCTAGTGAGGGCTATGATTATGAGAATCTAAATAGCGTGCGTCCTAATTTGATTCTAAGCACCCTGACAGCGTCTAAAATAAGCTTGCTGGTATTGCCATTTTGTTTAATAAGTGATCTGTAATTTACCTGAGGTATAAATTTGGCCTTTATGTCTAGTAGACACTGAACGAGGTAGGAAATGTTGTCATACTAGCTGCTTTTTAGATGTTTATGAAAAGCTTAAAGTTTCCAAAATTTTAAAAACCAAAATGTAGTACCACTGATGATGACCGTACGGTCGAAAACGTTTCGTTTTTTGAAATTTTAGTAACTTTTAGCCTTTTATAAGCAAGATCAGGAGCCATAATGGCTCCTGGCAAGATAGGTAATGTCATTGAGAACAGGGCTTCCGTGGTAGCTACCTGTACATCGATGGTCACGCCATCCACTTTCGATGTTCAAAGGTTAACCTGGCTCGTTTAAATAAACTTGTTTTTCCCAACATATACGAGACTAATTCCAGATCAACACTATTTCCACACTAATACTGTTACAAATCACCACTAGATATTCTTGTCGGCCATCATATTAAAACAATTTATAGAAATGTTGCACACTTACTTCCGTCTGCTTCTCGCTTGCGAACGAATTGTGCTACTCACCAGTCTTCTCAGCGCAACTTGATCTAGACAAGAACTGCGCTCTCACCAGGGCCAGGTTGATTAAAGGATGGGTGACTTAGCCTGCGAGCAGGTTCTCGTGCTTGGACCGGGGGCTCGAGCGGCGAAGCCGCAAGAAGACATTCTCTCACATGACAAAGCAAACACCAAGAAAGCAGCGCTTGAGTGTGAAACCCATACACTAGAGCCTGTTTGCAGGCTAAGGGTATCCACCCCAAAAAATCCCTAACCCTGACTGGATAGTGATTTACGCAAAGGATGCATGTAGCTTTATCCAGCTTTTGAACAACCGGGCCAGATGTATGCGTGTAGCTTGAGGTTGTTCAAAACTAGAAAATAAATAATAACAAAATAACTTTATTTATTTATTATTTCTATCATCATTCATAATATCTGAGTTCTGGATTCCGGATTCCGGATTCCATATTCGATATTTTACCATTCGCGCGGCCCCATTCGCGCGATTTTTGGCCAATCGACGCTGTTCATAAATTATGCAAAATTAATTTATTCAAACATTGCTGCACGTGTTATACCTGTACGATGGAAGAGAAGTGAAGGCGACGGATTGACAAAATGATTCTGTTATACTGAGGGTAGAGTGTTTGGGAAACTCGTAAGCTACGAAGGAATAAGAAATACTTTCGCTTTGTCTGGACTATGCAGTTTTTAAGTGGCAGACTCAAGGTGAGTCTTAGCAAACAAATGTCTTTCAAATTAGCTCTCGGAAACCTGCGGAAACGGCGTCGGAAACGCTTTAAGGTTCCGTGTGCAACACGCATTTTGATTTACAAGGATGTGGATGGGTTCCTTTCTCATAATGCGCCAGAAATATAATCTTACATGCGTTTGGTTATGTCAATTTAGTTTTTTGAGACTTGGAAACTTTGGTGAAGCTCAAATGTACGAAAAGAGATGGCTGGCTGTACGTTTTACCACAATACGTTGCGAACCTAGCTAATACCGCTATTTCCAAACAAGACAAACATTGCGCATGCTAGGCTCAGAGTTTTAAGCATTTTCTTGCCGTAAAATGAGATTTTTTTTTAGGGTTTTCCTGCACTAAGAATCATGGGTTAATGTCCCATTTGCCATCTTATTGAGACTGGACTTTGAGTTTACAAGAATTCATGTTAGGCCATCCCCTTTTTTTCACTGTTTAGCGTCGTCCGACCGACCCAGATTTTCGCGTTTTCAGAACAAAAAATAAGTCACACGGGAGGCAATGAAGGGGCAATGACACATTATTTCAAACAATTGTGACTTTAATCTGAAACATAAGCAATTTTTTTGCCTTACAGATTTTTAGTTTTTCAATGTTCTTGTTTGATTTTAACAACGACCTCAACTTTTTCCTTCGTCCATTGCTGCAATGTTGACTTTGTAACCACACCTTGTTGTTTCCAGGCTCCACAGATATTATGCTGAGGTACCAGGCCTCCTAGCTCCAGACTCCTTTTCCAATTTTATTTTTGTTTTTTTTTCCTTTTCCGACCCACCAACCTAAAATCAGAAAACGCATTCGACAATAAACGAAAAAAAAAGGGGGGGATGGCCTTACCTTCAGAAACAACTTATTGACTTCTGTACTCAATAGTGGACATAACAATTTGTCTGCTGCACGTTTTCGTATACATGTAGTAGCTAGACAAAATAATATTCATGATTATCAAATAAGTGAGATATTGTGCACTCTCATTGGTCAAATTATAGGCCAGGGCGCATTCCGCGGGAATTCCATGCTGAAGATACTCGAGGCTTTTCAAATTTCATGCCGTGCGCCTGGCAAGTGGCTAAAGACGCATGCCAAAGAATACTATTTTAGAAACGCCAACCCAGCATGGATGGGAAAATTTGGCTCAAATGGAACATACAAGATGCCTGTTATCGGCCTGGATATGGGGTATAAAGAGAAGTTAAGAAGCCATAGTTATTGTGCCAATTCTCCTTGCGTAGCTTAGTGTTTATACACCAGCACCAACAAATATAAATGTCCATATGCCAAAAACTCTTAACTGCATGCAGGTACACCACAGAAATTTTTAGGCCACACCAAAGATCTTCAGCTTAACCTACACTGAATGTACCCTGGTCAATAGGTGGTGTTTAATAGATGAGGGTTAGGTTTACAAACATGGCTGTGACATTTTAGATTTGCAAGTATTTTTGAGGAATATTTTATAAAAGCACTTGTCCAGGAACACTTTTTCTGTGTATATATAGCCTCATCTAAACACTTTGGGGGCTGGGAGAATTCTCGAAAGTTATGCAAAACCTTGACTTGTAACTGTTTTTAATTCTCGGAACCCCCCTCATGTTTGTGTATGTACATGTAAACATGGAAAGTGCTCTGATGCTCAATTCAGTAATAATTAGATTACTTAAATGCTCGTAAACATTATCAAACATTTCCCCCTTCAAACTTATTGAAAATAAGGGCTTGAAAAAGCCTTCTCAAGAAAATCAACAAACTTAACACTTTCAGAAATGTATCTTTGTTAGTGGAGTGAATAATAAATTCTGAGTTTTAGAGTGCAAAATTTTCAGCAAATACATGTACTCTGCTGTTGTGATCATGTCCAATTTATTTGACCCAGATCTCCAATATCACTGGCAAGAATGCATTACATGTATATATGAAGTACTGCATAAAATTCTTCTGTTGACAGTTTGACGATGATTTATGATGATGGAGCAAGTCTTAAGGATTAGGAAAAAGCAATTCTACTTCATTGTATTAGGTGAGTGTAGTTTCTTCTCTAGTGTTTCAAAACACATTTCGTTTGAACTGGTAGCCTTTAAGGAGCCACCACATAGTCCCCCTAAGGGGAATCGCATGTGAAAATGTTGGGGAAGCTTCACTGAGAATTTGAATGACACTCTTAAACAAGGCTGTTGCCTATGGAAAATTTTAAGGGCCGTTTGGGCTCCTCACTTCAAAAGTATGGAGCCCAAGCCATTTTTTTAGGAGCCCAGGATAAAACTTGCTGTGGCCAATCCTGGGGGTTTGGGGATGGAAGGAGGTTCGGAACAACTTGGTAAATTTTGGGGAGGGGCTCTGGGGGGCATCCCTTTCTCTCTCTTCTCGTGTATTTCTCTTGATAAAAGCAAAATAAGACCAGGGTAACTGTTTTCTTTTCAGTTTTGATTTTATGAGAAACATGGCTGGTCAGAATGAGCGGTAGCCATGTACAATCGATGACCAGTGATGGTTGGAATGCTTGTTAATGCGAATTTTTAAGCTGGTGGAACAAAGTTACAATTAGGAATTGCTTGTAAGTCCTGGTTACCTGGGATTGAAGTCGATGGACAGATTAGATGGGAATGAAAACTCCATGTTTAGGTGCCCACTCAGGCGACTTGAACAAAAATTTAGTCACCGGCACTCCTAACTTAGGCACCTCAGGTGACCGGTGCCTGTTAGGCAGCAGCCTTGAACTTAAAGGAGACCAATCAGCTATAACTTCATAAATCAATCTTCCTTCATCATTGGTCAGCACTAAGCAAAGAGATTTCCTTTATTTACATGTATAGAACAATTTAGAGGTTATATCCTGGAGGGAATCCCATATGCAAAGGACAGGGGTGCTTGTTGTACCTTTTAGGGGTTAAAAAAGCTGTTTTGGTACTGCTTGGGGTGTTCATTCCCAAAAGGTCCACAGCAGGAGCTTTTACAGTACCTTTTAGGGTAAATTGGGCTGAAAAAAATATGACGGAAGATAGTGTCTTTAGAATTGGGACCTCTTAGGGTGAAAAAAAATTTCAAACCACGCACATAAAACAGGATCTTGGTACCTCTTAGCGGTTCTTTTCAAAATTTCCAATGAGCACCCCCATCCTTTTTATATGGGTGTCAACCCCTGGGGTTATATCCTTAAAACCTGGAAGAATCCTGGAGTATCATGGTTGGGTTGAATTTGTTAAAATCATTCACCGGATACTTGGTGATCCTGTTACAAAATTCAAAATTGAACCCTGATTGAATTTTGGGTTGCATTTTCAGCTTTTATTTACTTCCAGAACAAATAATTAACAATTCTTAACGTTTGGTACAACATACACTACTTGCTATTCCTAGGTAAGGTAAGGTAAAGTCTGCATGCGAGCCAAGTGGCCCATCAGGCTGGAGCTTATCCCGGTTTCTGTAGCATGAAGCAACTAGGAGTATTTCTACTCCCCCCTGGATGGGATGCTAGTCCATCGCAGGGTTACCCCCAGCATTAAGTTCGCCGGTACCCATTTATACACCAGGGTGGAGAGAGGCGCTGTGAGAGTAAAGTGTCTTGCCCAAGAACACAACACAATGTCCCCGGCCAGGGCTCGAACCCGGACCGCTCGATCCAGAGACGAGTGCACTAACCACGAGGCCACCGCGCCTCCCACTCTCTATTCCTAAGAGATACAAAATCTAAGAGCCACAATGACTGCCATAGGTGGTGGTATAAAAACCATCCTGCTACAGTACTGCTCAGAACTAAGTGTCAACCAAAATTTGCACTAATAACCATTAACAATGCAAAGGGGTTAATGCATGCACGCGTTTTGGTGCGTTAGACCACGTTTTGACTTCACGTTATAGCATGTTAAAGCAAACACATTAGTATGTATGAGCTTGGTTATTGTTTGCTTCTTTTGTTACTTTGTGAAAGGAAGTTAACAACCTTTTCTAAAGACAATGTCATTCAGTATGAATGTCATGTGTTTTCAAAGAGCAGACAAGTTCTCTTTCTTTCGTACTGGCTGAATATTGCGTTGGTTACATACCATTTTGTTTTGATTCATTCAACCACAAATAAAATGATATGCATTTTGAGAAATAAGCTTATAAAGATAACCAGATAACTGGTCTTTCAAATGGCCCTGTAAAAAAAGACAACAATCAGACAACACCAGGAAGTTTCTAACTCTTTTGTACTCAATGAAGATCATAGAATTGATCATTATCGTTACTTACCATTTTGCTTTAATTCATTCATTTGTGAAATATCCTCTGCAGTCTCAAATAAAACAATATTATAAGAAATAACGCTTTCAAATGATGCAGTAGGATGAAATTTTTTTTTTTTAACCAATGCCAGAAAAGACAATTGACAAGACCGGCAAATGTTTGCTTCTCTCGTCCAGCTATTATCAACTTTCATGATGTATTCGCACAAACTAGAATCATTACATACACGATTTGTTTTCATTCATTCCATCGCTAATAAGATACTTAATCCTTTTGAACAAAACAGGCCCTTCAAGTTTGAGGTACATGTATCTAAGGAGAGGGACATGGGGTTTGCGGTGTTGTGGTGTTGATGTTTTTTTATGCGGTGATGCGGTGAATAAAATCTCAACTTGCAGTGTTACAGTGATCTCAAACCCTGCGGTGTGTGAAGTTTGTGTTTTTCAAGCTGCGGTGTTTGGTGAAATGAAGTTGTTTGCGGTGCTGGGGTTTTTTGATTTACCATTCTCAAGCCTAAATTTGACCTAAATTTAGCATGTAAACTTTGTTAATCCATGCTAATTTATGACAAACACGTACCATTGAGGTTAATAATTTGTAACAAAATACAAACCATCACTTCCTAGGCAATCTTCAATATGATTCGGCTGCCAATCCAAAGCTGTTTTTATTTATACGTAACTTGACAAGTAACTCGACCTCTGCCACCCGGAGCTCAGTGTTCGGTAGACACATGGAGGAGCAAGGACAGAAACAATCCTGGAAATTCTGGAAACATCAAGGCCGAATATAACGTATTATTGACTGCGCAGCTTTTTTCTACGCAAAAAAGGAAAAGGTGGCGAAAATTACCGGCAACAAAATATATTCGGATGTCATGTCGGTAGGTGAGAAAGAAGGCTTTCTAAGCCAAGGAAGCTTTGTAAATTACACACGTTTACTATTTTTTTTGTTTTTCCTTTTGCTATTCGGCTTCGTCTAGAGGTCATTCTGATACCGGTCTATAGCCACTCCCAGGTCCTGCAACTTTCTTGACCTTCTATTTTTTCAAACGATTATCGATATCAAACACAAATGCAGCTAGCTCCGGAAAGCAACACTTCCAGTCAAGATAGGGCTTCAGTCTGTGGGTTTATACACCAGGAAAAGTGAGTGAAGTACATGTAAAAGAAGAGAGGGATCTGGGGTAAAGGCCATCTCTCGAGGCTCCTCTTTTTTCTTCGTCCGCTTCCTAGCTTCCCACAAGGTTTCTTCACAAGAGCAAGAAAACTGATTTACAGGCATCAGCAGTATCGACACATGCACAATGAAAAGCGTTATGATGTGTTTATTTTGTGGAAAATTGTTGAGGTGTAAAAGCATTGTTTTTAGTGTAGATGAATGAATCATGGTGCTAAAAATACGAGTTGCGGTGACGGTGTTTCATTGACTTTTCTTGCGGTGATGTGGTGTTCGTTAATTTTTTTTGCGGTGTTGCGGTGTTGAGAACCCCCCCATGTCCCCCTCTCTAAGCGGTGTGATTTAAGAAGTTTTTGTGATGCTTGAAGAAGACAATTATGGCTAATTGCAGCTAATTGGGCTGCAAAATGCCACGTAAACAAGTTATTCCAAGATGCGATGTTTGCTTATTTCTGAGCGGTACCATACATATCGACAAAATTACATAGTCTTATTATTAAAAACTATCAGTTATTAATACAGATTGCTTTCAAAAATTTGATAAAAAATATCACTGTCAGTGGCTTCACAAATTATTTCAGGACGTTTTGGTTGCTGCTGCAATGTTCTTTAGCTAAAAATGTAAATAGGCAATGCCGTTGCTGATGTTATAAGAATCAAGAAAAATAACCACCTTTCAATTGTGGATGATCTTCAGCTCTGAAAGCCATAAAGCTTGGCACAAATTGCTTTCCTCAAATCTTGCTTAAATTCATTTCTAAAGATGTTTTTTCATAGCGGTGTACAGGTTGCATGCTTCAAAATATCTTACAAAAATAGTTTAAAGAAAATTCTTGTACTAACAAAAGAAGATTTCATGTGGGGAAGAAACATTTCCATTGAGTAATTGTACACCTGTACATATAGATAAAGATTGTAGATTTCCTTCCCCAAGGGGTATCTTGACAAATCAAATGCTGATAATTCTGAAGTTTGATTTTAATTTGGTACACTTGGATTTATGTTCATGAAGATGAACTCAGCCGTTCAGTTACTTGCAGACATGATGTTATACATGCATATACTCTTATCCTGTCTCAACGAATCAAGAACAAATCGGTGATTTATTTTGCTTTCTCAGCAGTTTCTGGGTCATTTTATTGACTGACAAAGATGGTCAGGATAAATTCATTAAAGGAGGATTGAAACAGAGTCTAGACTCTTTATTGTGGCAATGGTGAGTACACTTTTTTTTCACTTCTTGTAACTGTCATAAGGGCCTGATTACATTCATTATATTTCCCAAGGACTATAGAGCCCCTTCCTTCTAAAGCTCCCTGGGATATCCTACTCATTTAGTGAACACAATGTACATATAAGGTCTGTTGTGGCCTTGTGCTCCACTCACGAAGGAGCGAAGAGGATGAGTGACATGTAAGGTCCAGGGAAAATTATCTCAGTCTGTGGTTGGGTAGGGGTGTTTTAAGTTCCTGGGAGGTTAATTCTACTGTGTGTGAACAGGTTCTAACTCAATTAACCAGTCTATGGTCGATCATCATTAACAAATTTTGTTATTAAGCAAGTAAATTTGTCTTATTTACATTAAGGTATTATCTGTACTAGCTGTTAATATTTTCATGGTAATTTGCCGGACATGTATTCTGTATGTACCTACACTATATACATAGTACATATGTAGTAAATGGGGTGAAATGGTTGAAATGAGCCTATTACGTTTAGTATTTCACGGTAAGACCTCTAGGAGCTTTAGCGTGTCTTCAGATTATTAATGTGGTGCCTAGCAAAAAACTCTAAAATTTCACTTTCAACAAGTGCCCTGGGAGAATTGTTAAGGTGGGAGAGTTAGTGTTAGTGTCATATCCATCACTGTGTCTTTAATTCTGACATAGAGAAAGTTTCTCTGTGGTATAATACTCTGCCTTGTGTGATTTGATGTGTTTTGAAGCTGTGGGTATTCATGCTTTTTTTTCTCTGTTTTTTTTTAGACCTTAAAAAACCATTAAAAAAAAAAAGCATGACATAATTTGAATTATTGTTCATCTCAAATCATAGTTAAATGCTTCCTCATACTTCAAGAACTTGTACAAAGAAAGTCTTGTGCTAACCAAAACACAATGAATTTTTCACATTGAGAAAATATTGTACGTCAATACAGTGTGTACATGTAAGCATAAACAATTTTCATTGAATGGTACATCCATAAATAAAGACTGGATTTCCAGAAAGGGGGCGGGGCGGGGGCAGGAGCGGGGGCGGGGGAGGGTCTCGCCAGCCAAAATTTAAAAGAAATTCATGAGTTGAACTGGAATTTCCAGAGGGAGCTGGAGAAGTGGGTTGGGGGGTGGGGGGTCATACCAAGAAACTTGTGGGAGGGTAAAAAAAAAAATTGTGAATTTTTGTCATTTGAAACATTGGTGAGAAACTACAATTTAATCCTCTGGTCATCATCAAAAGCTCAACAGAAGGGAATTATAGTTTCAAGAGATGAAGTGAGTTGTGTCCAATTCTCAAAAATGCCATGTTTCCTCGTTTGTCTTTTCCTGCCAAGAGTAATTATTTTAATTTATTTCATTGTTTCCTTTGTGCATGTGATCTTTTAAGCTTTCTTTTTTCATCCTTTCGTGCAGTTGTTTTGTAGTATTTTTTTAGGTTAACTGTTGTGGTTGCATGGTCGTTTTGTAAATCGAATAAGCACAGGCTATTTCCACTTGTGGAACGCTGAATGGGCCGATCGAGGACAATAAAGAATGACAAAGAACTAGAAATTACTGACTGCTCGTATTCCTTGTGGTTTTTGAATTTATGAACATTACATTTGCTGTACATGTTCACATTTGCCTATAGAAGAGCAAGGTCTAAACATAAGCAACTTTTCGCTTCAACAACCAATACATATATAGGCGAGAGGGTGGGGGATAAGCTGGGCCTTTTCCTTAGATTTTCGAGTAAATTTGATATGATAAAATAATGTTTTAAGAGATGGCTGCAAATGTTTTGCCTAAATTTTTATAAGATGAACGACATTGTTCAAAAGCACAATCATTGCTTGGAAACCACTGACAGTAGTTTTGTTAGTGTGATAAAACATATCAGAGGTTCACGTACCTTCCATCTGACTGTGCCTTTTATAACTCCAGCTGTTGCTTTCTCACACTGTGCTATGAAAACATTTAAAAGAACCTTGTTGGCGGGTTTGATCTTTAAAAATGTCAGTTTAGGAATTAAGGAGAAGAACTTTGACCACCAATCAATTTTTAGTCAGTAACTTGAGGTGCAGTGGCCTCATGGTTAGTGTGCTCCCCTCTGGATTGAGCGGCGCGGGTTCGAGCCCTGGCCGGGGACATTGTGTTGTGTTCTTGGGCAAGACTCTTTACTCCGACAGTGCCTCTCTCCACCCAGGTGTATAAATGGGTACCAGCGAATTTAATGCTGGGGGTAACCCTGTGGTGGACTAGCATTCCATCCAGGGGGGAGTACATGTAGAAATACTCCTAGTCACTTCACGCTACAGAAACCGGAGATGTAAGCAGCGGCCTGGTGGCCCACTTGGCTTGTACTATATGCAGACTTCACCTTTTTACTCTCTGTCGGAGAAAATTATTGAATGGATGCGTGTTGAGATATTGTCTTGATGTGCCGCGAAAATAACAGAACTAAAATGGAGGCATGTTTGCAGTTAGTAAGGAAAAAAATGAGCTTTGAACTGAAAAAAAGTTGATGTTGTACAAACGTAATTGTGGTACAGCTATTGTTATTGATTTTCCAAAAAGCCAGCAAGTCTTTCGGCGGGAAAAAATTTTTCTTGATTAAAGACATTGTGATATTAAAAGAAACCAAAAAAGTTGGAAAAAAAACTAAGTCTTTTGGCGGGAAAATTTTTCTTGATTAAAGTCATTGCGCATTTAAATGGTTGGAAAAAGAAACTAAGTCTTTTCGCCGGAAAATTTTTCTTGATTAAAGTCATTGCTCTTTTAATGGGAACCAAGAACAGTGGAAAAAAAGATTTTTGGCGGGAAAAATTTTCTTGATTAAAGTCATTGCTCTTTTAAAGTCACCAAATTCACAAAATTACCTAATGCGTTAGGTCAGTCTGATAAAATAACTAAGAAATTTTGCACAAATGTTCAAGATATTGTTGTAAATCTATTACGAAACTATACATGAAATGCTAGTATTGAATGGGTTTGAATGTTGCCAAGCTGATATCGATATATTTCTTGTAACTTGTCTGTTTGATTTAAAACAGTATTTACAGACAGAATGCTTCACAATTTACTTATTTGTATTTTGATTTTTCCTTCCAGATTCGAAGACAAAGTTCACTGGAATCACCAAAGAGCGAAGCAAGGCAAAGCAGATTGTAATAAAGTCGCTTTTAGTAGAAAAAGTCCGGAAAAAATTGTGCTTTTTCAAGTGGTCAAGGAAAACGTCTACAAAATTTTCTTAGATTTAACTCTGGAAAGCGAACAAGAAAGAGGTCGGGAAACTTGTTTCGGTTTAAAAATTTGCGCTTTCAAAGCCACTGGGAAAATCGTGGAAAGAAAAAAAGCTAAGTCTTTTGGCGGGAAAATTTTTCTTGATTAAAGACATTGTGCTTTTAAAAGGAACCAAAAAGTTGGAAAAAGAACTAAGTCTTTTGGCGGGAAAATTGTTCTTAGAAAAAAAAAGTCTGCGCTTTTGAATGGTTTCATGTTTTGAGTCAAAAATATACAAGTCCTTTGGCGGGAAAAACATTGCCTTGTGCAACGGATTTCTCCCATCAAAAGTCAAAGTATATGCTTGATTTCTGGCTAGACTCTGTTCAAAAGTGCAGATTATTTTTTTTCATTTTAGCAACCCTACATAGTTAAAATATAGTAAAAGAGATAGCCTACATTCCGACTAGTTTCCAGGCCCCTTTTAAAAGCGCAATATTTTTTTAAATTTCTTTTGTAAAATTAAAGACAAAAGGACAATAAAACAAACATTACTTGTAAAGTGTTTAATTTTTTGTACCATCAACTTAATTTACATGTACAAGTCTTATTAAGGCAAACTTGTTTACAGCTAATGCAATTATACATTTTACTTAAACTACTTTGCAAGTCTGAAAATTATTTGCGGTAATTAGAAGGGTCATTAAGTAAAAAATAAAAGAACTACTGAGGCGAAATAGAAAAGTCTAAGTGTGAAAGGTCCAAAATTATGACAACTATCATCATAAATGAAATTGTGGCAAAATCTAATCACGAATTGTCAATCAGTAACTGAAACTAAGACTACAGACTAGCAATTTTTTTTACGAACGAATATATAGCAAGTCTGTTGAAGCTACTAGTAGCATTGAAATAACTTCAAAACTGGCTCGCTGCCGTTTTACAGTTTGGGGTACATATTTTACTCTGGTTTTGAAAATAATTTTCTGTTGACTTACTTGGTAGCCTCTTTCCAAAAACTATTTCTTAAAAGTTTTAGATGTATTGGCTACAAATTAAAGGGCGGACCCATGTTATAAATTGAAACCACTCGGAATAAACGATTGGTAGACTAGCTTTTAGCTTGAAATATTTTCTCATGAAAAAAAAAATTCCTGTGTAGTTCAGTACACGTCGAATTTTGAAGGTACAAACGGCGAAATCGGGCGAGATTCCAGACAATTCATTTTGATTTCGCGGTAGACTCCAAAATAATCCGAGTTGCATGGTCAGCAAAAAACCCTTGTTATAAATCGAAACAACACTGAAAATGCAAATTATACGCCAGCATTTGCCGATGAAAACGATTTTCTGTTTAATTAATTAAGGACATGTCCAATTTGACCAATCAAACAGCGAAATTTGGCGACATTCAACACAATTTAAACTGAATGCGTGGTAAATAAGCGAACGAAAATTTTTAAATAAACAATTCTTCCTTTCTCCCCCCTGTCCGAAAAAACCGTAAAAAATATAATTTAGTTGCACGTTCAGCCAAACAAATCAATTTTACAAATTCAAAGGACACGGAAAATACTATTGAACTTTTAGTGTTCAAAATTTGAGTGATTTGTTGAACGATTCTGAGCTTCGACTGATGATAACGAAACAGCGAAATAAGGCGAGATTGAAGATAATTTCAGCCGACTTCGGTACTGACAAGCAAACGTGAATTTCTTTCTACTTCTTTCTGCCAGCAAAAGCAATCGTTTTTAGGTTGTGGTTTCAATAACATGGATCCGCGTTTATTCAAACCGTTCAGTCTCGAGTTCAAGGTATAAATTCTCTTTCCTAACACCTATACTTTTCTTTAGCCAACAGTTGTGAAAATTCGGCCATACATCAAGAGAGTCGAGATGCAGATGTTTCGTCACTATTCTGCTTCACAATAAACTGATTCTGTGAGGAGAAATTGAACGTCGATCAGTCATGGTTTTTAACGACATAAGTATCTCAACTATTGCCCTTCACCTATCCAGAATCTTCTTCATGTTAGCATGCATCTGGCGTCCATAAGAGTCAGAGAGTCCATCAGAATCAGCTGCAAGGAGTCACAAAAGAAAATAAGAAAAGAACAGATAAACACTTCTTTGACTAAATGTATATTGTTGACTAGAGAAATAATGTTATCATTCGGTGCATTTTTCTTCCTTTTCATTGGCCGAGAGCTCACTACGTGACCTGTAAATTACTGCTAACAAATGATGGTCTGCTCATTTGCAGTATCGTCTAGATGTGTTTTGTTGCAAATAAATTTCTGCCAGTGATGCGAACTGAAACCACGCTCTTCTGATGAAAAATGGCAGATCGCTTCCCTGAGCTGTCAGATCAATTATTTGCGTCAGCCGAAATAACTGATCTGCTCTTCACTGACAATCACAATAAATATGTTAAATATGCACACAAAGATCTGCTCAGTAATTTGCTACGCCAGAAAGAAATCAACGGTAATTTATTGCGAGTGTACTTGTCTGTGGCAAAACAATTTGCATTTTATTAGCAATTGTGATGTGTTCACGACAGGTTATCAAATGTGCACTCTTGATATTTAGGAAATCAACAGACAATTCTGTATAAAATTGTCAACTCCCAAATCGTTTATCTTTAGGGCTTTTCGCTGCAAAAGCGACCCAAGTTTGACTTTGAGTGATTTTTTTATTATAATACTGTAAACACGAAGCCGTTGTTAAAACTAATCAGGATTCCCGTTTTACTTTGTCACGTGACGTCATCGACGCCATATTGGCTGTCATAAAGAAACGGAGTCGACAAAACCAGGATCGGACCGGATCGGATCACGGACCGGATCGCGGATCGGATCACGGATCGGATCACGGATCGGATCACGGATCGGATCACAGAAAAAAAAAGAAGTTTTAAAGAAAAAAAACAATCAAATCGTTTATAAGATCATAATAAATAAAAAATAAAAGTAGAAAACTAAAATATGTTAAATAAAAATAAGAATCCCGAATTTGACGCAATGACATGTTAATTACAGAGAATGACAAGAGGTCATTTAAAAAGCCACATAAGCGCCTAATTTAGGCCAAATTTAAATTGTAATGAACAGGCAGATGTAGTTATATTTGAACGTTAGTTGGCTCAAAGCTTGGGTGAACCTCCCATTCTCGTTTTTGAAATTGCTGTTAGTATCAGTAGCTAATTCTCGGCTACTTTTTCGTGTCAGATGTGAGCGTTACAGTTAGCGTTACAGTTAATGAGAAAGCTTACGTACGAAAGCTTAGGGACATGACTTGCTTTAGAGGAGCTACGTCACGATTTGCGCATCTTGAAAAAACTAGCCTAGTTTTTCAAGTTCGTCATTTGCAGTCCTCGTTAATCTTTGCCATCCTTAACGATCCTCATTCCGTTTTGATTTGTTCTTGCCTCTTAAGTGCTTTCTATCCTAGAACACGATCATTTTAGGTTTTATTCCACATAAAGGCAACTCTTTACGACCCTAAAAATGACTCTAAAACTCGTGACGTAACTCCTAAAATGTTGTTTATTCTCGGGTTGCGTTATCGTTCACACTATCGATGTTATTCCTATAATTTTTTGTGAAACAGCTATATTTCCTTGAAATACAAATGGTTTGTTTCATTTTATTCCAGTACGAAATATCGCATTCCATACTCACATCTTGTAAAAGTATAGACCTGTCTCAGAAACGGACCGGAAATTGTTTGAAATCATCAGGTGTTTAATTTTTTTAGTGTCTTTAGTTTTTGTGTTTCGATTCATACGTTCGTCCTATTATTACCATGCTGACTCGTTTCATGACAGTTTACCTTTGATGCAAGCGAATATACGAAATATCATTTATCTGAACTGCGGAGAAAGATATGAAGACATAATTGATCATCGCAATCAAAACCCAACAGCCTGAAAAATATTCATCTGTGACCAGCTCCCAGTTGGCTTGATATTATAAAAGAATAAAGGAATATCACAGCTGAATTAAATAAAACGTTCTGCTCACAGTAGTCACTCTAGTGTAATTTGCTCAACAAAATTTTGAATTTTGAATCTTGAATTTTGAATTTTGAATTTTTTTTCCTTGATCCGATCCGTGATCCGATCCGTGATCCGATCCGTGATCCGGTCCGCGATCCGGTCCGTGATCCGGTCCGGTCCGGTCCGATCCAGGTTTTGTCGACGCCGATAAAGAAACGATCTTCAACTCGCTGCTTTTGCTTGTGTCATCCAGCATGGTCGCCACGCCTTTGACATATCTCGGGGTTGGATGCAAACCATAAATACTAAGAGTAGAATCTGTTTGAAATTGAAATTTGTTTACCTCGCCGAAATCACGTGCTAATTCGCATCACAATAGAAACCAACATGGCGGCTGTGGCGCGTGCGCCCTTCGAAGGTCGTTCAAGGTCACCCAGATCCGGAGGGGAGATAACAATCACAGTCAAACGCGTCAGCGACAATGTTTCATTATATTCGTTAATACTATGATGAGGGCCTGCGAGAAATGAGATTAAGTTCGATAGCAGTTGTCCTTTGACTTGGAGAAATGAATTGTCTCGAACAAGTCTTCTTGGGTAGTAACAACCGCCTTACAAACATTGTCCTATCAAAAGCCAGCAATAAAATCTAGATAATATTCACCCTTTTAGAGCAGAACTGATTTTTTTTTTATCCTTGCAAATACGTGCCGCTAGATATCGAGGTTTTGTTTATCGTGAACTCTTACCCCAGATAAATAAAACAGGTAATAAAAGGTTGATAAACTCAGAAGGAAAAGAAAACAAACAGCGGTTACAAACATTATGTTACAAAAGATACTTCAGAAGTGACGGTTATAACTATAACAAAAAAAAAATTATAAATTTAAAAGTAAAACGGAGCACTGGTGACAAGCTAAAAATTAATAACAAAACTATTACTTCCGGTAGTTGATAATTCCGGTAGAAATTTTTTAAAAGAGAAACAGCTTCTCACTGCCAACGTTTTCATTAAGTGAGGGTTTTAAGTCTCTGATCAATAGCGTTCTTTAATTTTACAATGCAAGTCAGACTTTCCAGTAGCGAGGACACGGGAAGTATCAATTTTGTCATGACTATTTTAAGCTTGTTACCAGTACCTGTTTTTTTTCTTTTTTTTCTTTCTTTCTTTTTCGGTTATTTTTTTATTTGTTATGGTTATAAACGTCACTTCTGAAGATGTCTGTTGTAACATACGAAGCATCAAGTTAATGCAGTTAAGCTTTTTAGATCATGCGTTGTCTATTAGTAGTGCTTGTAACCACTGTAACTTCTGAAACGGAAATGGCCGAAGAACAAGAATGTTTATGTTGATAAACAGGCTCACCTTTTAAATTTTAATCAGAACGGCATCTGTGATCTTTATTTCATCCGCTTAAATCCTGAGGAGCCATAACAATACCAATCTACAAAGTGGATAAGGAAGCACGTTCAGTAAATACATCAGAACTACACTTAATAACTCAGTACAAAGACTTGCAGAAGTAAAAACACACGTTAATGTGCACCAGCACAAACAGCAACAAGAATGAGATGTCTGAACCAATTTTAATCTGTTGTTTTCTGCAAGCTGCAAGTTTCGATTTGTAACACTGATATGGGACCTAAATTTCAAAACTACCTGAATAATTTTCTTCTCAAGTTCATCAAGGCCATGTTATTGCTTTACAATGTTTGTATTTTTATCAATATCATTGAATCTTATGAAGGTACAATGTGTATGTGATGAGAGTAAGTCAAATCATTAAATTTAGGAATCGTCTTGGCGCACATAAAATCCTCAAAACTAGCACTAGAAGAAATGTATGGTAACTCGTGAGGAGAATACAAACTTCGAGCTTAAGACTAAAAGTTCAAGTAATTACCCGAAGTAATCTTGTCAAGGATCACATCACCAGAATCCCCGACCGCTTCATTGCCACTTCCATTTGCCCTGGAAAAGGGATGAAATAGTTTAAAAAGTATAAAGGCTTTTCTTGTTGATAATAACACATACTTCGAACATGTCATTTCGTTGCGTTGAAAAAAGAAGGTTTAGGCACTGTGCAATGCAATTGCGCGAGTACCAAAATCCACTTCAGAGAATAAGAACTCAATAATTTTATCAGTCCTTTGCGAGTTTTCTATATAAAAAAAATATCACCATCGGACGGATGAATACTTCGATAGTCAGAGGTTCTAAACTGCCAAAGTTCACTAATAAGTGGCGAAAAGGTACCTACTATTCGAAAATGCCTAATTGTTTCGAATGTTTACCATCTATTTATAATCAAAAAGGTCAGCTTACCACTACAAAATACATTGATTTTGTGTACAGTTCTTACCATGGCAAGCTCACTCAAAGCACGTGCTTGCAAGGTTTGCTTGAAGTCATTTCTTGTTTCAGGTATTTGTGTGTCGAACAGCTCCAAATGAAAGGACAGTCCGGCCCAAATGAAGTTTGATTCTTGTTCCTAGAACTGGCTACAGGCGTTGAAAATTTAATTTCTGCCAGATGAATTCTTGAACGTGGAAGGTAGATGCTCGACCGAACGACTCAACGCAGCAAATGTTTTAGCACATGTATAATTTGCAATTTAAATTTGCAAACGTTTTGCAGCCACACACCAAATGGCTAATTTAAATGCAATCATTTGCCTTGGTTCGTCTTCTCGTTATAATAAGGGCGGGATGTTTAGATTTAACTTATATGCGAAGGAATATGGGTGAATATGTGTCCAAAATCAACACGTTCCTGCAATTAGTCTGACAACTTATATTCTGTTCTAAAAGCAGAGAAAAATCGGGAGATTCGATGATCTTCTTCCTAGTCGTTTCGCCGTAGATAGTTTGGCCGGAGATTGAAAGTAGATCTCAGTGATCTCTTGAGAAAATTAATCGATTTTGGCTTTTTTAGGCGAAAGTTTGCATTGGAAACCGAATTGAATCAAAGCATAATAACATTCAAACCTAAACCCTTGTTCTTTCCTTGTTGTTTCAACTTCTGCCCTATTCTAGTCGACTCATCTAGCTCGTATTGCTGCGGTACAACTTGCGCGAGATAATTAGTGACTTCTTTGCCACTTGTCAATATGTATTTGAGTAGGAAAATATCTGATTTATTTATCACGTTTGAGGGTTGAAATTCATCCGCCCTTGCCCTGAACGAGGCTGGTCCTGTTAATTTAATAAAAAGTCCTACACAAGCTTTTGTCCATCAAAAAAAAATCCTGTACAACCCAAAAGTGAGAAAAAATTTCATGCCCCAAAAAATTGCACACCTCTCCTATCAAAAAAAAAAAAAAAAAATGGTCCGTTCCTAATATTACAACACAAGAAACTCAAAACCCAACATTTAAATTTTCTTCCCACTTCCGCCGGAAATAAGCGTCAAAAAAGGCGTTTCTAATTTTAAGAACCGCGCTCCGCACACTAGGCCGCGCGGATGGCGCGGTTAACAACAAAGGCGTGCGCTCACTGGCCAATAAGGACCTTACACAAAACATGATGGCAACGGCAACGAGAACGTCACCAAACAAAAGGTTTAATGAGCAGAACAATGGCTGTGCACGTGCATTGTAATTCTTGGTACATTTCTTTGCCGTCGAATTACGTCCTCTGCAAATCAACAACGTGAAATGACCAATTTCCAAGTTTTTTGACAACGGGACCCACTACGGCTAATTTTTCGTAATTCTATTTGGAACTGAACACATTCGTAGCATATTCAGCACGGCCAAGTTTTAATACCGACAAACACACTGAATGGATGTACGTAAATGCTAAATTCCAAAGAAAACAAACACACCTTTTGATAGGCGTCGTCCTTGCCGTCGCCGTCGTATACATGTATGCGTAGGGTCCCTAATATTCACAGTCGATAACGGACACATGGATGGCCGCCACGGCACGCAGATCTCGAAAATTTCACCAAGCTGTTAAAAAAAAATCATTTTTGCGATGTTAATTCTCCTTGTTATATTTCTCAGTTAGTACGCGCGCTGTGATTGGTCAATTTAGCGGGCCGTAATCCACTGTACGGCCCGCTAAAATCTAAAGCCGTTTCTGTTGCCAAAATATTTCGTGATTTATCGCCAAGTATTCTTAACTTTTTTAGCAATTAGAAGTTTAAAACTTTCTTTTACTTCTGAAATTGTGTATTAAAACCTGCTAACAATTTAAGATCACTTAAAATTGTTGACTTTAATCTGACCTAAGAGAGTCATCTTATATTGTGGAACGATTTTGGTGATTTAAGTACCGTTCAGATGGAATGTATCGCTTATTATATACCTAACGAGTGAGACAAGTATATGATGTATATGAACATGTCCGGATTTGTAGACAGCGATTATTTGCTGACAACGGCCTTCTACCAGGACGTAAACAAGGAAGTGATCCCACTCTTCTGTTCACGAAGGTGACAATACGCGATCTGTTCGTCTGGATGCACTATTACGCAGCCATTAGGAACACGGTCTTGCCTGGCAACGCTTGTACTTGCTCGCTTGCTCGCTTGGGAAAGAGCCTTGCAAGAACTGACGGGCGACGAAGATTATGCAATGCCATTTTGGGATTGGAGGGAGAGTGGCGAAAAATACGAAATTTGCTCTGAAGACTTCCTGAAAATCAGTAAGGTGGAAAAGAAAAATGGAGATCATCGGTCTCGTTTCTGAGTTTTACTAAAGGAGCTCAGTCATGTTGTTTTGAGTTAAAGTCATTTTGCAGTGGCGGATCTCGGGAAGGGGCCCGGGGCCCCCCCGCCCCTCTTATTTTGGGTTAAAAAGGAAAAAATTACAGAAGGAAGAAAACCCGAAAGGTCAAGAAAACAAACTGCCGCCCCCCCCCCCCCCCTTACCCCCGCTCCCCCACCCCGCTCATGGTCTGGATCCGCAACTGTTTTGGCCACATTCAAAATTGCGTTTAAAGTAAAGAAAACCTGAAAATAGTAGTTTACTAAGGTAGAAAAACACCAAAGAGCTAGATAACAATAAGCCATAAAGAAACAAGGATGGTTAAGGATGGAGAGTTAGGATTAACACGGATTACAAACGACGAACTTAAACAATTTAGGTTCAACTTTTTAAGATGATCAAACCGTGAGAGAACTCGTTTAAGCGCTTATGGCAAAATTTAAGGTGTTTTGGTAAACGTACGCTGTTGTTAAGGTGACTGATGTCAAGAAGATGACCAAAATGATCGGGCTTTCGATTGGTACCATTATCATATATTAATCCTCTTTAAATCATTGCCAGTCACCTCATCTGGGGGGTTATAGGAAGCTTAAAGAGAGTTTGCTTCTTCCAAACCATAGAGGTTGAGTAACCGAGCGGCGGGTTCGTATTTTCGAGTACAGTTCTCGTCCGCTGACGGGTGTGGGAACAAGCTTTACTAGAATTGAATTCTTGGTATTGATATATACAGTATTACGTTATCAATTTCAGGAATGTCCCCTGGTGACGAAGTGACACAAGACACTTCTTTAGGGCAATGGCCGGTTACAAGGTTAACAGCAGTCGACGGAGACACGTCAGGCACGTCCAGCGGCAGTGAATGGAAAACTGCACCTGGGAGTTTAGCAGCGACTCTATCAGTTAGCTTAATTGTTGGAGTGATAATAGTTGTTATAGAATCGGTGCGAAAAGTACCCTATATGACTTTGCCGTAAGGAACTTCTGGTCCCGGGGGGGAGGGGGGGAAGTGGAGGGGGTTTTCCATATGAAAAAGTCGGGGATGCTTATCGTCTCGCATAGGGGTGTAAATCAAAGATTCTGGTCTCACTTTGAGTAATTGACGAAACACCACTATTTTTTAGCGGTCAAGGTATCTTTTAGGGTGCACTCGAAGAAATGAGAAAAAAATTGCTCTTATTCCGCTTTTAGGCTCGATTTCCGCTGCGCTGCTCTCTCGAATCCCGTCTACTAGCTCGTACTCCCTCCCTAAACAGCTGCTGGCAATTGAGCATATTCTGTTTTAAGTGGAATCTTTCAGGGGTCAAAAAAAAGAAAAAAAAGAAAAAAAGAAGCTCGAGTCACGCCCAGAAATATTCTAACGAGCATCCCTGTCAATCCCTCCCTCCCTCCCTCCCTCCCTCCCTCCCTCCCTCACTCACTCACTCACTCAATTCATTAGTAACAAACATACGGCTTCCTCACAGGTTCGTAATGCTAGAAGTGTACAGCTCAGGTATCAGATTTTTAACAGCGAGATCGTTTGTGAGTAGACTGCTCCTACTATGACATTTTGTCTCAAGAGACAGTGGCCAATCAGGTTATATAAATGCCGTTATGATGATTTGGTGGCTTCGGGATTGAAAGTATTGGATTATAAGGATAATGCCTTTCAGGGGTTTAATGGAGCCACACCCTGATTGATCTCATCTGGTGGTTTAAGGTAAATCCAATTGTTTTCCAAGGGATCTGGTCTCGCAGACGTCACTGAGGTCGTAAGGTGGCGCTTAGCCCCACTTCAGGGGAGGATGCAGGAGTTTTTTAAGGGGGTGGCTGGTATCTTGGGGTTGCAAAATCAAAGGGGCCAGCCTCTAAAATGCGGCAATTTAAGAACTGGAACCTAATTGAAAACTGTTACAACGTACTAGTAATTCCACAAAGTAGAAATAACAAGGAGGTATCTGTAAAGAGTGTTTGCCGTTATTACTTCCATAATATTTACAACTTTTTTGATGTTTTACTCCTCCAGAGGTGGGTAGGCATCCAATCCACAGCCCCCCCCCCCCCGTTAGCCTTAGATTTGCCCCTGCACTTCCCTTGGTGGGGGAAAGCGCTGCGTGAATACCTTTATGGAGACTCCAAGCGCCCTTGAAAACTAAATTCAAATTCCAGGAATTTTCAAATGAGAAGAACAAACCGTGTCGTGGATTGGGGGATACCAGTCGACACAAACAAACTACGTTTACTGATTGATCGATTGCTTTTCCGATCAAGTTTCATCGATTGGCCACTCCGGAGAAAAAGATAACAGCCGAGTGAAGTACATCAAGGTGATGCAACTTCGCAGTTGGTAGGTTGGGCTCGGATAGCCTGGTCACTCTGAGGCGTTACTGGACCTCCAGATTATAATAATAAACATAAACTATAGCTCGCTGTTAAATTATGGTTCATGTTAAAGGTTAGCAGATTTTCTTTACAATAATGTTTGGGCCGTCCCAATATAATCCATAAATTTTAATATCCCATAAAGAAGTCGACAGCTCTGAAGACGTAACAATGTTTCTTTATTTAGATTAGACTACAAAACAATCGTAATGTACACACGAACAATGATCCCATCGGGACAAGCACATTTCTTTTCTACGAGTATATCTTCGTCGAAATTCGTGAGCCCGCGGTTCTCACGAATGAGGCTGCTACAGATCGTGACGTATTCATACGGCACCATGATGACGTCCCAACTCTCGGGAATATTCGCGAGTGCTGTGCAACTTTTTGATTTGTCGATAGCATTTGGAAACTTCCTCGAGATTTGGCGAAAACAGCTCTTGTTGCCCCGGGTGCGTGACACCACTGAGGGAATTTCAAGTCATGCACACACTACTATCAGTTACTCGGTATTAAAATAGATGTTTTGTACAAGGAGACAGAAATAACATTTTTTGTGACAAGCGTTTCTGTTGTTTCCTTGAACACCAATTCGACATGTAGTGCATTGTGAAGATTTTGCGTTGTTTCACTGTTTCACCGCTTTCTTTTGGCACTGCGGCTATCATGGTCTCTGTAAAAAATAAATAAATAAATAAATAAATAATCATAATACAAACGTTTTTATTGTATGAAAGAAACGATGGTACTAAGTTTGGTATTGTAAACATGGTTGCCACAGAAATCACTTTTCAAAATTCCCTGACTTTTCGTTGATAAAAAAGAATCAAATTTCCCTGACCAAATAAATACCAAATGTCAGGTCTAGTAACGACTCGAAGCAAACACGTGCAGCTGACGCGAAGCGCGGGAAATTCTGTGCGAACGAGTCACGATTGAATTTGGTTTTACTTTTGATTGGATGAAAAAGTGGCGCGAGTTTTTAAGCGAATCGTGTGGCGTTAGTGATGCAAAACATTACTTTTCGACACTCAAATGAAAACCGCTCTAATGACAGCTGATCCAAAATTGTGATACGCGTACCTTGATCTTGAAGGTTCGTCCAGCGGTCTCTTGCCTTTTTTAGCCTCTGTAAGAAACTTATCCAAACCAAAAGGATCTTCCTCTTCTTTCTCTCTTACAAACTTAACTGGCCCGTCACGCTGCTGAGTGCGATCTGTGCCCGCGAACCCCTTGTCCGGCTGAAACCTGTGAGCAGAAAAGTGCTGTTTACACAACTGGAAAAGGTCTACCAGACCAAATAGTTCGTTGCCGTTATTTGGTCGTCACGCATTCCTTCACGTGACCATCCAATGGACGGCCACTGTGAAGAAGTTTGTGGAAATCCAGTATAAAGTAGATGACTTTGGTTTACAACGACAAGAGTTTGCTTCCTCATCTTGTGAAACTCACCTGTTTGTCTGCACGAGGTTTTCCAAGTCATCACCGTACACGTCTCGATCAACATTCTTGCTAGGCCGGTAGATAGCATTTGCTGTGCTACCCTCTCGTCTCCAGGCCTTGTCGTACACATTATACACGTCATCATCTCCACCATAACCAGAGTCCAGGCCCTGACGGACGAGATACAGTCACATTAAAGAGAGGCAGAAGCCACACAGAGAAAATAAACTCAACAGTGGGTGGGTGGTGCATGGAGAAAGCATGCGAGCAGCCTCGATGAAAATCTGAATGCGGTTTACCTTGCTTTGATTAAATAATCGTTGATCAAACATTGCTTCCTGAGACGGTGGGGCTGAGGCCAGGCCTAACGCAATCTGTTCACTAATGTCACGCTCCTTGTCACGTTGAAGTTTAGATCTGTTGAAAGTAGATGGTATCATTCAGTTTATGAAACTTGGACTGAAAATAACCAGGATTACAAAGTACATCTCGTGCTCCACCGTGCAAGTAACACACAAAACAATCTACACAAACAGACAAGAAACCGTCACGCTAATGACCTGGTGTTACGTATGTCCTTGTGGCATTTCTGACTGGTTGAGAGTTACGTCATCAGTGATGATAATTTTTTTTTTTCGGGAGGGAGGGGAAGGGGAGGAAGGGAGTTTCTTCTTGCCTAGACTGTTCACTTGGTCCTCACCCCCTACCCAGTCAAGTCCTCCGTTTTGCGCTGACGTCCATCTCTCTCGCGATTCTACGCGCGCGTTCAGCGATCGAATAAAACTACGAGAAAACAGAGGGCTGTGAACAGTCTATTCTTGCCGGGATGATGAATCTCAATTTTAGGAGTATAATGTTTGGTTATATTTTCCCACTCTCTTATATCTGGTTTGTGTTGCTTGCCTGGTTTAGGTGTTCGGTTAGCTGGCGAACTGCGTATGGAGCAGCGAGTAGGAAAAGAAAAGAAAGGGGAGGCGTACTGTAAGTTGGAGAAACGGTTTTTTTTTTTTTCAAAAACCCAGGCTCGCCTATTTCAGTTCAACTCGTCTTTTCCTAGTGCTAATCTCGTTCTCGCTGCTCCCAAACTAATCAAACACTTGGTATAAGCTATAGAAGAGCAAAATAGACGTTGAAGTATTAAGGTAAAGTGCTACCTTTTGTCTGGAGCAGCTTTTGAGATTCTTTTGTCTCGCTCCCTTTCCTTGTGCCGCTCATGACGCAGTTGGTCTCTCTCTTTTTCCTCCTCTGAACGGTCTGAGGGGCGGATTATCATAGAAACAAAACATCGTTAGAACAGGGGCAACGAGCAACACTAAAAGAAAAGTGCACGTAAAACAGGACAAACATAACTCATTTGTTTGAAGCACGATTAAACGAATTTAGAATGAGCGTGAATTTTGATTTCAATTTCATGACTTCTCAGTGAAGCTTAATGTTTTTCTGCTCTCCAGCTTTGATGCTGACTTATCTCAAACTCCACAAACCATTAGAAACGAAAGACACTTGTACACGATAGAAACTTAAACCTTGAGTTTAATCCTTGATGAGGGCTAATTGTTGATTAATAGTGCCACTGATTGAACAAAAATGTTCAGTTTTCTATGTCAAAGTGAAGAAAAGACTAAATCCAGGGAGGAAGGAAAATTTAAAAAATGAAGACAAGAAGTTCAAATCTTCGAAGTTTGTAATCTGTCTAGTAAATCTTTTTTATAGCCCCTCTCGTTTAGCTATGTAAGGAATACAGGCAAGCAATGCGTGCAGATGGCTATTTGTATGTAACTGTATTGAGGGACCATGACACTGTCATATACCTCTTGCAGTACTCTATAGGTTACAAGTACCTGCTGCAGTTCTGATGCCAGCCCGTTCTTCTCGTGCTTTCTGTGCCAGCTCCACCAGCTTTTGCTCCTTCCTCTCCTTTTCTTTTTGCGCTACCTTCTTCTCTAGCTGAGCTCTCATTTCCACAGCTTCACGAGCCTAACGTAAGATAAAAAATATATCTTCATTGTTGCGTCAGTGTTACTTCTTTTTTCCTTGCAGGACAATCAAATTACCATGGAAACCTGTCTATGCACATGGCCACTGACAGACCCAGATAAATTGCGTAATATTAATGGATGGTTCCATACTAATGCTACGAAAGGTCTAATTCAAAATCCAACTCAACATTTATTCAATATTTCTTGTTCCAAGTAGAGACAAGTAGCTCAATTAATGCTGTAAACGTTGGCAAGAATTACTTTTTATCCTAAAATTAATTGTCAAGGTGATATAAAGCAAGCTGTTAAAATATTGATGAGCCTACATAGCCCCAACACCTTCTTTTGGGAAGGGAAGGGACAATAAAACCGTGAAAGCTGCATTGTTTTGCCTCAGAACTCGACAAAATGACCCAAGCCAGCTTCAGAATTCAGACTACAGTTAAAACTCTCCTTCAGACACCTCTGAAACATGGACAGCTCACATGGTGCTAGCCTGCATCGCAGACGCTACCTACCGCAGGCTAACATGGTACCACGGGAAAAAAAAAAGATAAATCTATTCCTCTATAATACAGGCACCTCCATAATATAGACACTCAGCTCTGGCCTTACGCTGTCAGTGTTAAAGACATTCGACTGTAGTTGATCAGGAGATCAATCCCCTATTAACTACATGTATGCCACTGCTTTTGTGACTTAATTAATGAGGTACACAGTAGTTGGTTTGATAAGTTTTCAGAGACAAAACTGTAAAAATAGGGTCCATTAATGAACTAATAATGTGGTGCTATGAATGCAGTTGGTGTTAAAACAGAATAGGCCCTTTGCACGATCCAGTCACATGGTACAAAATCACACATGCTGGGATGCAGGTTGCACAGTGGGACTTTCAAAACAAAGGCAGGTCAAGGTGGACTGGTACGAGTTGCTTTGTTTTGGAAGTCCCAGTGTGCAACTTGCATCCCAGCATGTGTGATTTTGTACCAAGTGACTGGATTGTGCAAAGGGCCTATTCTACTGTATTCAAACACCAAAACCTCATTCATCAAGAGCAATAATGCTATCCAAGGCAGGAAAAAACAGGTCCGATTGCCCTGGGCAAGTAAATTTTGCTCTTGGGCAAGTAAAAGTAAAAGTACAGTGGCCCGGTGGGCAAGTGAAATTAACCTCAGTACACAGTGTAGTCTTGTTTGTCTGAATAAAAATGCCAACTTGATAAATGATAATTTCCAGTCAGAAGTTATTTCAGAACTTAAGACTGCAAGATTAGTTAACCATTAGGTTAGGATTAATTAAGAATCCAAGCATACTTTGTTCGCATTTGTCCACTGATTTCCATACTGGCCCATGTCGGCAAGTAATGTTTTAGTGGGGGCAAGCCCACTGGGCATGTGGTTTTCAATTGTTTTGTTCCTTCCCTGATTGCAATCTTCACTCACATAACAATCCATTAAAACTTTTAAGACTATTAAAATCAATGACAACACATTAGAAACTCTTTCTTCACCTTTCTATCTGCTATGTATAACGCTTCAGCCAGCTTGGCAAACTTGTCATTAATATGCGGATCTTGAAGGCCTCGCCCATCTGCTGCTAAACGTTTGTCCAAGGGAATTGTGTACCCCTGCAAACAACAACAAAATAATTTCCAGACAAATATCTTGTGGAATGAGAACTGTTTAAGAAGTGAAGTCAGTGTGACCCCCCACCTCCCCACCCCACCAAGAAAAAAAAACATTTAGAAAAAAATAATAAATAAAAACAATAACCAAACTGAGCTGTGAGTGAGATTTGTTCTATCAGTGATTATTACCTTTGCGTTCTTCCAGTTGGAAATACAGGGAGGGATTTTCCACTCTTGCTGCTCCTTAACAGTGACCTGAAAATGAGGGAAAACCTGTTTGTCAATACAAATGCAATTATTTAACAACATTTTTCTTGTGCAATTCGATGAGAACAGAACCAGCACACTTGAGCTGTTCACATAATGATGGTGTGAGAAAGGAGAACTTACTTCCTTTCCTTGCAGTGTTTTAAAAAAGAAATAGAAAGATTTTCTCCAGGTATTGATCAAATTATCATAAAACAAATTATTATAAAACAAACGTTTTTTTAGACCACTCAAAAAGCTGTGGAAACACTCGCATGCAGCTTGTGTTCCCAGACAGCATTTCTCATTTTCCCAAACGTCCACTCATGTTTCTGTATCTCTACAGAAGCATGGAAAATGTTTCATATTTCTAACTGATAATGCATACTGCACATATCCTGTGTCTGGACAAAAATATTTTAATGATTTGAAGTCGCAGGCTGGAAATAACAGACAGTCATCGTCAAGTGATGGCTTTATTATTAGTCAGGATTAGTGAACTCCAGTGAATGAAGAAGGCACAAACAGTTTACTGCACATGTACAGTAGGTGGCAACACTGTCAGCTGCTGGCACAATTTGACACAGCTGTGTAATGTACATTGTACATGTGCATTTAACCAAAGTGGTGTTCTACTGCAGGTGATTTGCGTTTCTTTTTCATTCTTTTTTCAAAGCAAAACAACTCAAATTTGACATGAATGCAATTCATTAAGCTGTATATATGTTGTTTGTGGAAATGGTGATAAAACCTTCTTTTCTTATAAGAAACTTAGTGATGCACTGAAATGACTATGACTAATGCTTCTGTAATTCACCGTACTTGACCATACCTTTCTACTTGGTGAATGCATTACTGGAGCAGGAGGTGACGGCGGACCTCTGGGAATCTTTTTGTTTGTCCTAAAAAGTAGAAGATAATTTTATTAGCACACTACATTTAATTATGGACCATTTCCCATTTGACCGAAAATTAAAGCACAGTTTTTGTTAAATCTCAGTCTTACACCAGTTAGTATGAAACAAGAATTGTATAGGTGGCAAAACTTCCCTTGTACGCCAGCAAATAATACATGTAGCTACATGTGATTCAGATGCAGTGTTTATGTCTAATTAACCCGCTGCCTAGAGTGTAACTCATTATATCAGTTGATATTATTTTGAGTGGGAGGGGGATTGCAAAAACTGAATAAAGTCTTGTTATGGCTAGTGAATCTGTCACTGGGTACTATTATGCAAGCTGTGTTAAGGACTATACGTCTTAAATTGTTACAATTTAGACATGATCTACATCACATGCTATAAACCATTCATTCATTCAATATTTTCTTGTGTGAAGTGACACAGCCAAAACTATGATATCTCTTAGAAATGATGTCTCTCTGCAGTTTTCAAAACCCCCTTTAACATTTGCACGCCCTGTATCATCCAAAAACGGGAACGTGCAAAGAAAGTTGTGTCCAAAAGCCCAGGGTTAATTGCAGTAGGACTAGTGGATGCAATCCTTCACTTGTCTAAAAGAACTTGGCCAATGTCCAGCCATCTTGACCTCATGCTTGGTCAATAACACATAAATCTGAAGAAATTTTCTCAATTTTTGCCCCCAAAAATCTTCACTTGCAAAAACTCACGGTAAAAACCACAAGCCTTGGGCTAGCTAACGGACACGACTTTCTTTGCATGTCTTGCTTGGATAAAACTAGCAGGTGTGTCCACTTTTCAGCTATGCTCAGACCATGTAGATACATGTACATGTAGACCTGCACATACGTATATACATTGTAGTCAACACACGGATGAAAATTGACACATATACCAATATTATCCAAGTTATCTGTACTTCAGTATTGCCAAGTGTCCTCCTAACAGATATAAAGTTTTTTTTTTTATTACACATATTTTTCAATTGTGAGTTTCATTAAAAAAACATAATTATTTCTTCCCTGTCAGGGGGAAACAGTTTCTTGAAAGCTTCCCCATCTATTAGACAGCTGTTTACTTGTTGTGAAAGATACGGTCTGTCTCCAAACAATTGTGCACAATTTTGAACCATATCTACATTTATAGAGGTTATCCTTAAGTTACAGTTGAAGGTGTGCATGGAAAAAGACCCTAAGTGACATCTGATAGACTGCAAGATTCTCCTAACAAAATGCATTCTATTTCCTTCTATGAAAAAAAAGAGAATTTGGCATGAGATCAGGAGTCACCTAGGGCTTTTTTCCACAAACCCCTTCAGTTGTATCTTCACCAACATACTTAAATCTTGGTGGCTCCATTGGATCTTTCTGCATTTCTACCATGCGAATGACCCTCTGTTTAGCACCTGAGTTAAAAGCCAATCCCTGCTGGGAGGGGGTGTATCTGATGTACTGTGCTGCCTGGGGTTTCTGTGCAACTTGGGTTGGCTGTGCAGCTGCTATTCTCGTAGTCACCTCTTTTTCCAGTGCTTCTCTAGTCTTTCTTGTTGTCTGCATAGAGACGGCAAAACAGGTCATTATGTAACAGAGGTGTTCTTAAACTACATGCATCTATAAAAATCAGACTATTGCATGTACATGTAGCATCAGTAAATTACTGAGAATTCCCTGACCAGTTTCTTTACAATTAATTAGAATAGTTTTTATCTAATATACTCATCCAAGATAGTGCCACATCTCTGTAAATCTATTTCATTAAATACAACAAACTTTGTTTAATTCACAAATTATGTTGTTTGCCCTCCTACAAGTTTGGCCTCTCACAAATATAGGAGAGGCAAATGGTACTTCAAAACCAGGGCTCTCGCAAAATTTTCGTTCGATTTCTCAGGTTTCAGTCTCATTTTTTAGCAGTTATGTGCGTCTCACAGCCTTGATTTTCTCACAAAGTTGTCACAGAGACCACGTCTTGATTTTTTGTTACTCTTGAAGCCCTGATTTGTTTGTTTCTAGAAAATGAAGTCTGAACCTCTTAGAGTCTTTAATCTTGCCCCCACATTAATAAAAGAAACTTTGAGATCTGTCTCCCCAGTTAAAAAATCAAAATGTCTCAGGCTTGCAAAGAAAAATGCTAGTCTCGCCTTCTCACAGTCTCGCATCCACCAGTCACCAGCCCTAAGTATGTTAACTTAAACTAATGCAAGAAAAGTAAAGTCCAAGTACATGTCACTGACACTGCTTCACAATTTTATTTTCAACCTCATGTTTTGCACAACACATCCTGGGACTGAACTCTGAAAAAGTTTGGAATGTTTGGAAATTGTCACAACATCTGTCATCAGAATCTCTGAACACTTACTTTGGGATAAACCTACCCAGGTTGACTTTGAAAACCTACAGTACATCATTATGTAGTACTTGGGGAAGCAAATCCCTTGAGTCTTTGACTATAAGCTTGGCACTAAACATGCAACTAAACTTTATTTTTATTTGCCATAAAAAAAGATACAAAGAAATCACAATTTTTAGTATACAAAAAATAGAGAAAAAATTGCGAGGGAACTTAAAAAAAACCACGGGCCTTGCAAACTTAGGTTCTCCCCAAGAAATATACAGTAAGATGACCAAAACTATACACTATCATAGTGAACAGGGATCCATATTGGTTTTTTCCCTGAGTCATCAGCTGGGCAAGTATGCCAGATGACATACTTGCCCTGGCAAAATTTTACTTGCCTGTTCAATAGGGAAGAATGGCAACATAGCAGCATGTAAACGGAAAGTTTACTTTTTTATTGTTTTCTCGTGACCAGTCTCCAAGTCTCCATAGTTAAGGCTGTCGGCAGACACAGAAAATCCACTGCAGGTACAAATAAAAACCAAGGCTTCTTTGACTGCCATGAAGGCTGAAAGGAATGCTTTTGCTCTTTCTGCTCGTATTTGGCTTGCTATTTGAAGTGTTGACATTACTACTACATGTAAATGCCACACCCTGATCAAAACAGCCGATACGATTGCACAACTTATTTCCGAGGATGCAGGTGCAGTACAGAGCATCAGTGGGTGACAAAATGAAAATTGAGCCTGCAATAATTTCATTCATGGACAGGGCTCAAGACTAACGGTCGCCAACTAGCCACAGACTAGTAAAAATTCCTTTTTGGCTGGTGGTTTTTGCGCTTTACTAGCCATTTTGGCTAGTGAAAATGAAAATTTGCGAACACTGGAGGCCCAGAGGAAACCAATTAAAAGTTAATTTCAAATTTTTCACAAAACGAAATCGAGTCAAAGCGTGCAGAATTTAAAACATTGGCTGTAATGAATATCATTTATAATTTATTGGTGCAAACCAGACCTTTAAATTACTAAAATGCGAAAGAATGATTGACTTTTTTGTTTGTTTTTTTCCCTTACTAAAAAGTGACAAACGACAAATGAACTGCTTGCTGCTAATGGTAAGTCATGTGTGAAATCATGCAGAACTCTAGGGATCATGTTTGATGCACGTAGCATCTGGAGGTCACGTACACTTTCAAAAAATTAAAAAATTCGCAGTAGTTCGAAAATTTGAATGATGCCTATATAATATCGATGTCTATGTTTGCAACTTGTAAATAAAGTTAATGGAATGAATTGTTGTGTTCATGAGAAATCATGAATCAGCATTTTGAAAAGTTGCAAAGTTCTGTGGGAATTTCTCACGGAAGAAAAAACTTCGGTTTTCATTGTTAAGCGACGACTCTAATTATAACATCAATGCCTATGTTTGCAAATGTCTGCGTCTGGCTATTAAAAAATTTGTTTTGGCTAGTGAACCAAACCTGTCACTAGCCACTGGGCTAGCAAGCTGAAAAGTTAATTTTGAGCCCTGATGGAGAATACCACATTATCCAAGATGGCCAACCAAAATGATGACTTCATACAGTGTATTTTTGTGAAAGGAAGCTGTAAATCTTTCTCTGTTTTCTAAAAGTTCCAAATGGATGAAAAGTGGCCAGAATGTAGGGAATTCATAAGCAAATTTAAGAAATGACTTTTTTCTCTGATAGAGTCAAACTTAACTCGTCCAGCGCATGAGTATTGGTATTGTTTTCGTAGTCCAGGCTACGATCTTTTAGTCGTCAAGGACGACCGGACGACTGCAAATATGGATCCCTGAATGACGTATTGACAAGCCATATTTGTATGCTTAACAGAATTAGTCATTTGGCTGATAATAGATATTTTAAGTTTTTTCCTAAAGGATGCAATCTTGAGATGAAGAGCCAGTGATGTCAAGAGGAAGAGAGTTAAAATATTTTGGACTGTGAAATAGACAGTGAACTTCTTGAAAGTTCGGAGTTTTCACAAGTCTCGGTCAAGACAAGACGAGACGTTAAATTGACCATCAAATGTGAAAACAAAGTTTGTCTTGTCTGATCAGCTGCAGGTAAATCAAATCTGGCCAAAACTCAGAACAAACAAACAAACAAAAAACCATGCCGCTGGTGAAGGGCATGAGAAGATGCATGCATGCAAGCCAGGCCTTAATAGGGCTTGGCCTCTTGAACAAACCCAGTAGAACAGAAAATATGTTAAATGCAGTTTTGCACCCTGTAGAAATTGTATGTAATTCAGTTGCTCTACCTCTTCAATATCCTCTTCAGATGGTCTGTCTAAGTCTGGGTCACCTTCATCTTTTAAATGAACTGGAACTAGGTCCTGAAATCTTGAATGAACAACCTAAGGACACAAAGGTGAATTGTCACTGAACGCCTACTCAGCAAGACACTTATCTACTTGTATGATGGTGTGTTAAGTACATTTCTATTCTATTTTGCTGCACTCAGCCAAATAGAAAACATTTCTATTATAAGTAGAGGAGACAAGTAATACGACAAACAGTGGAGGGAGCCGCCAGCAATGATTGAGTTTATTTACAAGAATCTGAGACACGCTGAATACAGGTTACAAGCCAACGAATATAAGAAAATGTCACACGCTATTTTAAACAACGATATAAACAATAAGGAAAAAACAGTCTTGAGTAAACTGGTCGGCGTCAAGTGGTGTGATATTCACAAGGAGTGGTATATAAAGGCCTATACGTGGCTGTGTCTCACAAGGACTGGGAACTACCAAATTCACGAATTTGATTGGCTGAAATCGAAATTGAAAGCGGTCTTGATTTTTCCATCTAGACCGGTAATGTTTTGTGAAGAAAAAGTTGCCAATTAAAATGCAAAATCATTGACTATTTTCTTCTAACAACATTTATTTATAGAAGTGCCAAAAGGCCGATGAGAAAAAAAAGGTAAAGAGGACAAGCAAACTTTGGTAGGATTAAGTTCAGGTCATCGCTGTTCGTAAGCAAAATGCCAGCTAGTACAAACCAGTTACATTAACGAGTTAAGTTATTCTTCTTTGCCATATAATAAACATGTTATTAACCGAGCTTAGTCAGTCTGTATGGAAGAATCTTGACCTTGGTTATGTGTACAGACCTCACTGGGTTCGGTATGTACTCACAACCTCGGTCAAGATTCTCCCATACAGACCTCCTGCTCGGTTAATAAGAGCTAAGTAATTTTGTTCTAAAACAAATTCTACATATTAATTAAGCAAGTACAGCTCTGTCTCTTTGGAACCACACATTTTCCTGGGGTTTGGGGTTGGAGTACATGTAGGCTCGATATCCAGCTGTTTGTGAGCCCGCGTTCCTTGCCCCACACCAAGGAGGATCAACAACTGGACTCCCAAAATGGCTGGAAATCGAGGCTAGGGTTGGGGATAAAATTACATATACATGTAAGTCAAAGTCTTGAAGACTAAGTATAGTGTAATCTCAAGCTATTTTATTGTGATATCCCCTGGTTGACAGTTGTTGTCAGACTACAGGGGTTGGGTTGCACTAGAGAGAGAACAAGTTAACCAAACATGGTTCTTGCACCTAAAAAAAAATCAAGAAAAGTCAAATCCTCAGGCAGCTACAGCACCGATCAGAAGAAACCTAACAGGGAATGCTTGACAGAAAGAGTTCTGCTGCCTTTCCACACACATTCCAGTTCTTTATCCATTCCGTATCCGTTCCATATCCATTCCATATCCTTTCTGCTTACATGCACTAAGCAAGCTTCTTCTCTGCATCTTTACGTCCATTTTGTGTTCATTGCGGCCATTTTGTTAGCCCAAGTAATATCCAAATAAGGAAATGGATGGAAAAGGCTTGTTGGCAGTACTGCTCCCATCCTCCGGCCAAGTTTCTGCCACATTCGCCGAACAGTTTTCGGTGATACTTCAATGTTAAATCTCACTTAAAGTATTCATGTAAACACAAGAGTTGAAAGTTCGTCTTTTGCTTACATTTCTTCATCGATGGCGTTGAAAGTGCTTGGCAAGCTGGTTACTTTATCCTTTCCTCGCACAATCACACACTGACTACCAGTCGCTTTGTATCATTTTAGAAAAAGACTCCCTCACTGGTCTTCAAGTTACAAAGCATCTTCTTCCTGAATTTTTCATGTAACTGGATTTTCACCACAAAAATGTAAGTTTATTGTTTGTATTCTTGCATAGGACGACAGTTTTAACCAAGTGTTGCTAATTCCTTGGAAGCATTCTTGTAAACGAGTTTTCAGAAACCTCGTTCTTCTGAACGAGTTCCGAGAATACTTACTGATGGAACACTAACAGAACTGGAACAGAACAGAACAGAATGGATAGAGAACAGATGTGGAACGGGTACAGAATGGATACAGAATGGATAAAGAATGGGAACAGGAACGCACATGGAATGGCAGCAGAACATGTCTGTCAAGCGTTCCCTATTAGGTTTCTTCTGATCAGTACTGTAGGTTTCTTCTGAGCGATACTGTATTTTTGATTCTGCCTTCCACCTACAGTGAAACACCCCTCTTATGCAGTACACTGTTTTAATCCCCTTTACAAGATCATCAAGAGAAAGACAAATACAATATTCTAGTGCAACAATTGTTGAAAAACATGTACATTCTATATTATGTGTACATGTACATAACTAAGTACCATACATGTACTTAAGAAATGTGGATTGTGTGTGAACTGTGCAGCGTGTATATCATTCTCGTCCCCAGAGGCCATGCCACTTTCGGTCAGTACCAAGAATCACGACCTCTGGCCATGTCCAACACTGGAAGTACGCGATTCACATACTTCCCGTCACTCTGGGTATGCTCAGAATCAAGTCTGACAAATCTGATTGGTTCCAGTCTCATTCTATTGTGTTTGCAAAGCCAATCAGAACTGGAATCTCACTGGACCTATCCAGAGGTCGTGATTCTTGTTGCTGACCAAAAGGAGCGTGGCCTCTGGGGGCGAGAATGTGTGTATATACTTTCATATTAGGCTCATTAAGTAACATTCATACACAATTCGTACATCACATTCATACACAATTAATTAAAATCTTAAGAACAGTATTGATGGATGATTACCTTGTCCTTACGCTGACCCTGTTTGACCAGAGCATCATACTTCACTCTGCCTTGTGAATCCAGTTGCACTGGTAGTGCATTTGTACTTGACGCAGGCTGCGAAAAGAAAGCTTTGCATGTTAAATCCACACAAGAATTCCATTTAAAGAAAATGATCACAGGAAACATGTTTGTCTATATAACAAATCTTAACAGTAAAGGTGAATCTTTGCTGACGTCATTGCTTACATTTTTCCTCGTTAGCATACGACTTGACTCATAGAAGCCGTGGCCGTATATATGAACTAAATGCAAAAGTTGAAAAAGTTGATTAAGTTGAGCAATTTGTGCAATTTTCAGTTCTTTGCAAGCAATATTGAAGGAAAAATCAGCCATCAAAAATTGCAAAATTGCTGTGTGGCAAAAAAGTTAATGAGCCATACATTTCTCTGTAAAATTTCAAGTTTTTAGAAGAGAATTTCTCCGAAACCATTCCGTGTATTGGGCTCCAATTTTTTTTTTGAGATAACTGAAACTGTTATGTCCTTTCAATATTCGGAGTTTTTCTTTTATTAGTGTCATCAGATGGTGATAAGCATATATTAATGAGGCAAAAAGTTAGACTACGAGTAGTCCCTCTTTCGCTTAGTCCGTCGAGTGTGACACGAAAGAAAACCGTGAGAAAAAAATGGCCGCGCGAAATCCTGGAGGCGAGGAGCACACGAAAGGAGGGACTACCGCCTAAGCCCAAGAGTTTGAATTATGCGTTGGTCTCACAACGCAAAAATATGATTGGCTTATGTTAGGAGCGTTGACAACGTGTTGTCAACATTCGAGATACCTGTGACGTCTTGCAGGAATGTTTTGGAACCGGAGCAAATCGAAGCGGTACCAGAGCAAATCGAAGCGTTGGATTCGAGCTTCGCAAGCCGTGATGTTCTTGCGAATCTGCCAACAGGCTTTGGAAAGATTTAAATTTATCCAGTGTTTTGTTTGGCAAAGCTTTCTGCCTCCAACTCGACTGCGAGCGTGTTAGTGATTTCGCCGCTCAACAGCATCGTCTAAGTCAGCGACTATAAATTCACTGAGCTTGGCCTTTTTCTGCCGTCCATTTGAAAGATTGAACCGGGCTCTTACTTGAAACCGAACATTCACCTGAAATTTTCCGCTGCTATCGGCAAACATTTCACCGCAGTTGGATGATCTCCTATGTATAATGTATAATGTATAATGTAAATAAATTCTCGGTCGAAACTCTGTTAAAATTTTCGCAATAACTTTTAGACGCAGCGAAAATCGTTACAAGAGGCCTCTTTTGCTGTCTTCTTTTTAAAACTTCTTTGGCAGTTTCGCTGAACGAACACTGAACGAAGATATACTTCTCGCGGCATATGTTTTTGCCTGGCTACTTGAAGAGTAGAGTAGAGCAATTTTATTCAGATCTCCTGGGGCTATTGATAACAGGCGATAATAAGAGGACGTCAAGATGAGAAATCCTACACCGAAAAATCACTCGGCCGTGAAAGGGCAAACTCTTGGGCTTAGGAGGTAGTCCTTCCTTTCGCGCGCTCCTAGCCCCCAGGATTTCGCGTGGCCATTTTTTTCTCACGAATTTCTTTTGCGTCACGCACGACGGACTAAGCGAAAGAGGGACTACTCGTAGTCTAGCAAAAAGTGTTATTTTGAGATAATATAGTTGAACCTATGTACGATGAATACACCTCTGTCCAAAAGATGTCTGGTCTTAAACAGGGAGTAATGTATTTGGTTACCGTAAACACCGGTGTATAAGCCGCACTCGCAGATAAGCCACACCCTGAGTTTGGCAATTTAAATTTTGGAAAAAGAAATCTGGAAAGAAATTAAAATAAATCAACAGTGGAATCTTGAGAAAGATGTCTTGCATGTACATGCATTATTTCTTCAAGTTTCTTGAATGCGTCAACCCGCATATTAACTCACTAAAACAGAAAATACTAAAACTCTTACCTATTATTTCAGCACTGAGATAGAGTGAAAATACGATTTAGACATAAATCTGATCTTTCTTTAGTATTTTTAATCCAGTGTTTTTCATTCCTGCCCATTTCTCAGTAGAATTTACATACAACAACATGAATGTTTCTGTTAGTTCATTCGTAGTTTAGTAACCAGGCAGTAATGAAGAAACGGTCGGCAGTCATTGGTGGCACTGTAAACAACTTTGTGGTGGAATGGAGATTCCCTACTGAGTGACGTTCAGCTACTCAAGAAAGGCAACATTACAATGTAAACTGGTTAAAAGCTTTTGTGACAAAGAAGGTTTAATGGATGCTTAATTTGAAGAAAAACGGCTCTTTTAGGAGCCACCAAACTCTCAAAAGCAATGATCAATGTGTATTGTATCGGTTTATGAAGTTCTTATTATTTTGCTACACAGGTCTATACAGACTGTCAAATTTTCACTGAAAAGTGTTAATTTATGCAAATTTACGGCATGGTGTCCAGATGTTCTCGCAGATAAGCTGCACCCCCAATTTGATACGAAAATTTTGAGCAAAAAGCTGTGGCTTATACGCCAGTGTTTATGGTATGTAATACAAATTTTCCTCTGCCAAGCTATGTGCTATAATATTCCACAACCTACATGTATATTTTGTTTTGAAGTATTTTTCTCTAGGAAAAGCACTTCTCAAATGTGCATTGACTGTTGTCTGCCTTAGTTGAGTTAGAGAGGTGTCTGTCTTATATATATCTAGTTTACTGGTAATTAGTCAAATAACTGAAAAACAGCCAGGACCAATACCAGGTATCTGCCTTACAGAGGTGAACATAAAGAGAAAGTTGACTATGCTTGTATCTTGCAGTACTTAAAATGAATTTCACTAGGGTTACCATAATCAACCATATATGTGACTTTAGTTTTGAAGGAATCTGTACAGAGCATATACATGTAGGAGAATCTTTTGTTTACAATATTTGCCTCATTAGCATAAGTGATACAGTTTCTGATGGAGGCTCTACAAAAACATTAGTTCTGAATATTGAAAGTGCACAGCACAATAATAATTATTATTGTCTTAAGGAATTTGAGCCCGATGCATTGAATACTTTGTGTGGAAAGGGAATTTAGAATCTCAAAATTTCACAAAGAATGTATGAGCTCATAAGTGCTTTTTCCACCCAGAAATTTTCCTTTTTTTGAAAGCCAATTTCTCCTCGAATATTACACCCAAAGAGCCAAACATTTTACCAACTACTAAGTTTCACAAGCTCTTTAAATGTTTGTAGTCACTTCCTATCTAGAGTGACGCCTTCTCTGTGCAAAGTTGTATGTTAATGAGGAAAACTATCATCAAGGCATTTAGTTCCTTTAGACATATCAGTTAACTGACCTTTTTCTTACGTCCCATATCCAAAGGATATCTAAAAGAATCTTATTAAGGAAAGCTGATGGTACCAGCTTCAGTCTAATTTTGCAACTCAATATAATACAAAACACATACATTTGTATACTAGCCTTGCAAAGCAGGCACTTATTGTGGTAAAACCACTCAACCACGTTCTGTACTCTATATACTCAATTGCTACTTTCCTCTATGCGCGCTCTAATCAGAGTGTGTGAAGGCGTCATGTGTTTTCTTAACTCAGTAACTAAATTAAGAGGTTTATTCAATGAAAGGATACTGGGCCACGTGGATTTCAGGAAAAGCACCACCATCACCAAAATCCTGCAGATTGAATCAGAAAAAGAAATGATTCCAAATTTCACAACGATTTAAATATTGGTGTTAGTGTATCGCAATCTTTTCAATATCATGGTCAATCTGATTTTTGTTCTTTGGTAAAAGCCAACAAGAACACCATCATTCCAGTGCAAGGCAAAAGAGAGGGAGTTGGAAATGATACGACTGTGAATGTCATTCCACAGTAGAATTACAGGGGAGTTAGCCTGCATATACAGACATATTACCAGCTGTCAACTGCCGGAAATACGTCTGCATTCACAGGCTACAGGGGAGCAAATAGGCAGGTGTGAAAAGATTAAATTTCTTTGATGAAGGCTTTGAAGGTGCTACTTGTATGCAGATTAGCAGGTCTGAAAACTACTGATTATATGACAAAGATTATTCACATTCACATTCTTTTTTGAAACATTTTCTATTAAAAAACACTCATAAATGTTTGAGAAGCTATGGATTTTAAAAATCAAAAATATTAGCAATTACTCACGACGTATCACTTAATCAATTTTTAATGATTTGCGATACAATTTATTAATTTCCACCAATTGATATCAACTGTTAACGACTAAAAGTTTTAATTGATTGAACATGACAGGTATGTCCATATGGCAGTATGAGGCACTTGCCCCAACACAGACTTAAGCATGCAAAGATAATTTAAAGCTAAGACTGCTCACTGGCTATAGGAAATAACATCAGCAATCCGGCCCACATGAATGATTATCAAATGCGGAATGACATTGCCTTGGAATACTGCCCATACAATCTGGGATTACAACCATCTATACCTCACACTGAAGTGAAACCCATGCAGCACTTGTGCTTATCATCACCTCTACTTAAAACATCATCGAGTAAAAATAACAAATGCGAAAAGCGAAACCTCCGTGCTGAAGTAAATGCTTCATGCCATACACTACGCTTTTGATTAGAGGTAACTTTTCGTTCTTATACACTTGGATAATGCACAAAGTTAAATTAAATGACTGTATAGCACAGGTAGAATTAGCGTCTGACAACGAGAAATACAGCTACATTCAGTACATAGCTTTATATAAAACCAATGTAAACTTAATAAGCATGTTTCGCACTATTACATCCAATACATGGCTTTAAATTCATCTATGACTGTACAAACCTCCAGTTTCCTTGGAATCCAGCCATGTCGCTGTCCGTAAGGCGGAGGCTCTTTCTTAACAGCTGAAACCTTTAACTAAACAACAGATCGCCAGTATTAATCTTAAAAAATCTAAATATTGGGATCGATCAATGATGAAAGCCTCACGACGCTGATAAATTATCCAACATGGCCGACAAATCAAACACCACACACCAACCTCTTTGTAGGCTTTTTCTAAATCATCGTCTTCGTCCTTTTCACGATAAGGCACGTGTAATGGTGCCGGAAGAAGACTGAAATTGTTAAGAATGAATTGTGTTAGCAAAATCTAACGGACATATCTCTTAGATCGGAAAACGTCTGAGAAATCATACCTCGCCAAAGACATTTTCCTGCGTTCTCAAAACGTTCAACTCATTGCCATTCCCAGAGGTCCCCGCGTAGCGACAATCTGACTCGTTTCCAGGGTCCTCTAGAAAGAGTGAGGACCCTGGGAACGAGGTTGTTAACAGAGATTCCAGCAATTCCAGCAAGTGTTTACAAACTTCTCTAAGATATTTTTAATCAGATCATGTTTTTTTTCTTTACTGAATTTCGAGTGGCTCCTGTCCACCTTCATCATTCCTTGCGCTACAACCCCGCTTCCTGCCGTTTTATTGATCTTTTAATAAACGGTAAGTAAGCCCGAGGGAGCGGTTTCCTCTCCGGTAGAACTGTTCAAAGTTGAAAGCCATGACTCCTAGAAAAGCCTCTTGTGATAGTTGGTAACAGCGCGTTCGAGGATCTGGGAGTCTCTGCTGGTGGATTTTGTGGTCCGTGGACTCAGCATGCTGTTTAATTGCTAATTCACTGTTGCTCGCGCGGCCTGGCCGCGCAGGCCGCGCCGAGAGCTCCACGAGCGCTTGCCTTCTCCGATTTATGCACTTACCATTGGCTTTCCCGGGCATTCATCTCCGGGAAACCTCCGAGGATTTGTTTTCAGGCGGAAAAAACCCTACTAAATCCCTGGGGCATAGGGCGTAAAATTCACACCAAAATCTCCTCCCCCAGGGGTTAAGCTGAGGATAGAATACTGTGCCTTACGATCACCTCGTTATTTGTACGACCACTTTTTTGTCCCAGAGAAGGGGCCATATATATATTTTTTATGGGAAAACCCCCGTTACCGCGGCTAGCTCGTTAATACGGCCAACGGCTGTCACATTCTGAAATTCCAACCTGTACAATCCATTAAAATTTTACATTACGTCACTCAGTTTCGACCAGACATGAAATTAAACCTTACCCTAGCCTGCGAACGGGCTTCCGGCGAGGACTGAAAAAAATATTGACGAGCGCTGAACTAACGAATTCGGAGAACGAAGCGCTAGGGGGCTAGCCTCATCCCGTTAATGCGGCCAAATTTTCATGGCCCATTGGTCACCGTATTAACGGGGTTCCACTTTATTTACACTAAACAACAGACGACTTTATTAATTTTTTTTTTTTCGCTCTCTTCTTCTTCGAAATTGTCGGCAATTAAAAACTTTCTCTTTACTTGTACCACGTCTCACGGCCGCACGATTTGTACAACGGCACGATGAACACTGAAAACCTTCACAAAAGTCGCTCATCAACATGTTCATCCGGGATTTTGAAAGTGACGTACTGCTGACCAATGTCGAGTCAATCCTGCAGGTGTATCCTGGGGGTCTGGCGCGTTTGTTTCAAAAACGAAACATTGTCCCTACCCTACGGAAACAAATCTTTTAAAAAAATACACCATTTCCGCCGATGATAAGAGCATTAGGTGAATGCGCAATCACGGCAGCTCATTTTGTAGACGAATCCCTTCGACTCTGTGGATCGTTGGTCGGACCTTGGGCTTCTTAAATATCGCGCCCAATGTTCTTACTGGCCAAAAGACTGCAGGACGAACGTGAAACTTCCGGAGGACGCGGCCCACGCGATCGGATGCACCCTTGACTTAAGGAAGCCGAACTGCTACCCGGTGGCCTCTACTTTTACTGTCTGGGTTTGGTCTTGTTGCTATGGCACTTATCCAACATGCATATAACATCACACTACCAGGATAACAATTTGCTTTCATGGGTTATTTCCAGACAGACCTCAGGGTCACCTTAATAGCAACAAACTTGTTTATTTTCACAGTGTTGAAATCTCAAATTACAGAACTAATGTTCACGAATACACACTCTTCTCTACAGAAACTCCAGTCTGTAATGTCGGGACACACTAGGCGACCAGTTGCTACGACAGGTCTTTGTGACAAACTGCTTCATGTCTGTTGCTTTCAAAACTGAAGTCGATGCATGCTTTGACATGACACAGGGACAAGTTGCCGCTATAAGTCGCTATGTATGACATCACAAAACCATTTGTCGTAAACGTGAACGGTGCTGGCGTCGTTCCGGTCTTGCGTCTGATTACCAATCTTACGTCGACCAGTGCCTTGTTGTGAAAAACACTATTTTTAAATTAAAAATGGATTATTACTCCAATCTTATCGACGAGGCTGGAAGCGATAACAAGTCTCTTTTTCGCACCATCGACCGCCTTCTCCACAGGAAGCCCGAGAAGTGTCTTCCGTCTTGTTCCTCGGCTACGGAACTTGCCAATAATTTTATCACTTTCTTCGAAAATAAAATTATCACTATAAGATGTAAACTCGAAGCTGCCGAAATGCCTGATCTCTTCTGTACTTTGGACAAATTAACGCTCGACTGCCAGTTAAATGCCTTCTCACCTACTTCAATCGTTGAACTTTCGGAAGTTGCACGCACTGTTGTGTCTAAGTCTTGTAGCCTGGACCCTCTGCCTGCCGTCTTGTTAAAAGAAAATTTTGACATGCTTCTACCCACGCTTTGCAGGATTGTAAACTTGTCCCTGGAATCTGGATATGTGCCTCCTTCACTAAAAACCGCCGTCTTACTGCCACTACTCAAGAAACCATCCTTGGACCACGAAATCCTAAGTAATTATAGGCCTATCTCAAATCTCAAGGTCATTTCAAAAATCATCGAAAAAGTTGTTGCAGTACGTCTCCAGGACTACTTGGAATCCAACCAACTTAATGAACCGCTACAATCAGCCTACAAGCGATTTCATAGCTGTGAAACCGCTCTTGTACGTGTACATAATGATATTTTGCGTGCCATTGACGATCGTCACTGTGTTATACTCCTGCTGCTTGATCTATCTGCTGCTTTTGACACTGTTGATCACGACATTCTTCTAACAAGACTGAAATCCAAGTTTTCAATCTGTGGCACTGCCCTTGAATGGCTTCGTTCCTATCTTACAAACCGCACACAATTTACCTTAATCGATGGAAAAAAATCACAGTCTCGTGAGCTTAAATGTGGAGTCCCCAAAGGTTCGGTCCTAGGGCCTATCCTGTACTTACTTTATACTGCACCACTGGCTGACATTCTACGGTAACACGAAATGCAATTTCACTTCTACGCTGACGATACTCAGTTATATATCTCTTTTTCAACAAACAACGACGTCGAATTAACTAATGCAGTTGGAAAAATTGAGGAATGTTTGTCTGATCTTGACAAGTGGATGTCTCTTAACAAGCTAAAACTGAATAAGGACAAGACGGAACTTCTTTATCTATACTCGAAACACAACCCGCAGCAGTCTCTACCACCAATCCGTTTTGGTCAAGACATAATTCAGCCATCTCAATTTGCTAGAAACATCGGTGTGATATTTGACAGTACCATGACTATGCTTCCGCATATCAGTTCTATTTGTAAATCAGCCTCTTATCATCTGCGCAACATCTCCCGGATAAGGAAATTCTTATCTATGAAAACCACCGAGATCCTGGTCCATGCTTTTGTGTCTTCCAAACTCGACCACTGCAACTCTCTTTTGTACAATGTACCGAAGTGTGCTTTAAAAAAGCTCCAGTCTGTTCAGAACGCCGCTGCCCGACTTATCACCTGTTCCCGAAAGTACGACCACATCACTCCAATACTGAAAGAATTACACTGGCTTCCTATTTCTGAACGCATTAAATTCAAGATTATGTTACTTACCTTTAAGGCTCTTCATCAACAATCTCCTGTCTACATTCAAGATCTAGTAGCGTACTACCAACCTTCCAGAATCCTCCGATCATCACACTTATTACTTCTTAACCCCACGAATTTTCACCTGAAGACATATGGTTCTCGAGCTTTTGCTGTTTCCGCTCCTGAACTCTTGAACAGTCTACCTGTTTCTATCCGCTCATGTGACAATCTAAGTTCTTTTAAATCTAAACTCAAAACTCATCTTTTTAAGAAAACTTATTATTCTTAGCGATTTTTACTTTCTATTACTTTCTTAAATGCACATTTTTAATTATTAAGATTAGTACAGATCATTTTGGCGAATTGTACAGCGCCTAGAGCAGGCATGGATAGGCGCTATATAAATATTTATTTATTATTATATTATTATCACGAATTCTTGTGAAAATCTTTGTTCCTGCAACAGACATCCCCTGGAGGGGGGGGGGGGGGGGGGGGAAAGGGGCACTCCCATATAAAAAGGACGGGGATGTTAGGGGTTAAAAACTAAAAACGAGTTTCTGGTACTCCTCAGGGTGATAAGCCTAAAAAGGTCCACAGCAGAAGATAGTTTTGTTTTAGAATTGTCACCTCTTAGGGGTGAAAAACATTTCAAGACACGCCCAAAAAACAAGATCTTGGTACCTCTTAGGGGTTCTTTTCAAAATTACAGACGAGCACTCCCGTCATCTTTTATGGGAGACCTCCCGGACTTTTTCTCCACGGCAAGTTGCTCGAATCTCGGGTCAAACAATCCAACGTTCAGTCATCGAACCCCTATTCAATCAAACTCTACGATCACCGACGTTCGATTGACTCAGCCGGGAATTCAAGTCTGGTTTCAACAGGTTTCCTCGCTATGTGTGGTCTTGAGAGACGGCCGCAACACCAGCACGTAGGCTAGAAACACAAGATTGATACAATTTCGTAGTATTATATTCTACGTCTTCTTGTCTTTTAAATTTCTTACAACAATCAGATCTATGTTTATATTGGAGCGTACAGGCCTGTGGGTGGGGGGAGGGGCGGAAGCGGGGTTGGGGATGGGAAGAGAACTGCCATAAAAAAGGACGGGGGTGCTCGTCGCACCTTTCAGGGGTTCAAAAAGCAGTTTTGTCACCCATTATAGGGTGTTCAGCCTCAAAAGGTCCACAGCGAAGCTTTTGCGGTACCTTTAAGGGTATTGAACCGAAAAAATAAGACAGGAGATGATGTGTTGTTTTAGAATTGGTATCTCTTAGAGGTGAAAAAAAAAAACCTTCAAGCCACGCCCACAAAACAGGGCCTTGGTACCTACTAAGGGTTCTTTTTAAAATTTTCGACGAGCACCCTCGTTCTTCTTATATGGAAGGCTTCCCCCCCCCCCCCCCGCCCGGGATACAAAGACCGATTGAGTTAGCATTTTGATTGGTTTGATTGAGTTCGGTTATTGAACTCACCAAAATGTTTGAGTTCGATAGCCTTTGATTGCAAAATCAATCGCAAAATAATCGAACAATTAGAGCGGTTAAATTGATTATTATACATTGAACTCGCTATCTCCTTTCTGATTGGCCGAAAGCGTACAGTGAATTTTTGAAATCAGCGCGTGTGGCGTTATATAGCTGTAGGTTATACAATCATGTCAAGGACACTCAAGGTCACGGCTAATCATGTCATGTATAACCACGGTGCATGATTACTAAGGGTAATCATGTCAAGTTTGCGCGCTTTTTGTTGCTTGCCGTCAGTGAGGAAGCAAAAAAAATGACTTCCATTTTTTTTCGTTCAATGTATAATAAAACAAGTATTAGATTCGGTTTTTGTGATATCCATGATAAGCAAGACCTCGGTAAGGGTCGACGTTGATTATTCTAAATATCACAAAAACTCCAACCAATAATTGTTTATTATTAACTTCGTTCGGGTTGGTTCGATTGATTAGGCCAGGTCGAATTCATACCCGGGGGGCCCGCGGGCCCCCTCTTATTTTGGGTAGAACAAATAAAAAAAATCGCAGAAGGAAGAAAAGCCGGCAGGGCAAGCCAAACCCAGCCCTCCCCCCCCCTGCCCTTAGCTCAAGGTCTGAACGGCGCCTCTGTTTTGTTCCCTTCTCATCAATGTTATCAGTTTAAAACCCAATTCGGGTGTAGTTCAATAATCACATGCTATAGTTAGTCGTGGCAGAATGACGGATGACTAAAATTCCCAGACGATTTCAGTTTTCTTTTCCGACGCTGTCGACTGTTGAGTTTAGTGTTGACCCGTACAAATCATTATACGGTTGATGATTTTACAGCCATTTGCATGTGAAATTAGGTAACTTGCTTACGACTGGTTCATAAACAATGAAAAATGGGCCTGTGCCAAAAAGCGTGTACAGGCATGGGCCGAACCGTGAAACCCTCCCTTTAACACGAGAAAAATATGAATGACACGAGTCCAAATAGACGTCTTTAGCTTGGGCGGTTTGTTGCCCCATTTCAGACGATGTGACGATACTCTTGAGAATTTTTGCTTAGCCTTTGTAGATGGATAAAAAAAGGAGCAATTATCTGGAGAATATCACGTAGTCTATAACGGGCAAACAAACAGCTCAAGCTAAAAAAGTCTATATATAAACAATAGCCTCCATTCGGCGCGAAAATATACAAGGATATTTGTCCGCGGACATTATCTGTTCCGAAAAGCGAAACGTTTTCCGAAAGCGTAGCTCGAGGATTGCTGTGGGCTTTATCTTACCTCATCGCATGAGCGTGACTGAAAACTGTGAGCTTTGGGGAACAGATAATGTCTAAAGACAAATATCCGAGCATATTTTCTCGCTAAATGGAGGCTATTGTGTTTTGTATCCTTCAAATATTTTTCGCGACACGCGCAGTTTTCAAAATTGGAGAATATCACTCGCACATTTCCCAGTTTTAGCTGGGGCATATTCAGTCACGTGACACGTTTAGACTAATCGCGCTTGATCGAAAATATTTGATGGATTACAAGCAGTCTTCTTGACCGAACACGTTTGGTCAATAAAGGATGAATTATATAGCATAAGGAACACCATTTTCTTGCGGGAAACGGTCGGCAATTCCGAGAGGTAAGATAGTCTGATGTTACCTGATGGGGCGGTTGATCCCCGGGGGAGGGAAGACTCCCATATGCATATAAAAAGGACGGGGGTGCTCGTCGGAAATTTTGAGAGAACCCCTAAGAGCTATGAAGATCCTGTTTTGTGGGCGTGCCTTGAAATGTTTATCACCCCCAAGAGATACCAATTCTAAAATAACGAATTATCTTCTGTCATATTTGTTTCGGCTCATTACCCTAAATGGTACTGCAAAAGCTCCCTTTTAAGCTGAGCTCCCTTAAAGGTACCCGAACCGCGTTTTTAATCCCTAAAAGGTATGACGACAAACCCCATCCGTTTTATATGGAAGTAGCAGCCCATTGCTGGGCTCCTGATGAGAGTCCCCCCGGGAGCCGATCACAGCACAGGATTAAGATTAATTTTTTCACATTCTTCAATCCCGGAGCCAGCCAAATAAAAGTGGTCAATTCAGTCCAAGAAGTTGATCAAGTGGTGTTTTCATCCCTTGCTTGGAAAAAATTAACAATCAAATTAAATTACATTTACTTTAATAAGTATATGATTTCTATTGAGCGATTTAACTATACATCAAATAAGAAATAGTGTCTTAGCATTTTGCCGAAAACCAATACTTAATATACCCGTCTCTAAAAAATAAATCAGTAAAGTACAGTAAATCTTTATTTCTACATGCAGGGTGGCCTATTCAGCTCGAAGTCTGGTATCCATAGGGGCCCTCTCAATATATGATTAATTAAATATACATTAAAACTCTATCTACAGTATTCATTAAATTATAAATTAGAAATCAAAGAATTAAGAATTTAAAATGTCTAAAAAATCATGATGTGAATAAAAAGGTTCTTGCTCAGCGGCAGAAGGTCTCTATGTTTTCAGCGTTTATAATATTTTCAGGATCAAAAAGGATTAAAGTTCGTTAAAAAGTTTTGTACCGCTAAAAGGAAATGTACTTCTCTCAAAATCAAGCTTCACTTTCGGCAAAAAAAGAACCTCAAACTCTGTCTTCAGGTATATAGTGACGAATATCAGATAACTTGGTAAAGTATTCTCTAAAACCTTTTTTTGTAATGTCATCTCTTACTTTTTCTTTATTGAATTTTCAGTGGCCTCTTTGGTAAAATATGACACGAAATAGCTTGAAACTAGTAACTTAAGAGAGAGAAAAACAAGCTTTGCTTTATGGTAGGAGTGTCTGCTACCCCATGACCTCCGCAGAGCAAGTGCACCTTGTTATTATAAGGGCAGATCTATTTTGCAGGTGCTGTAATCTGTCCTGGTGCTGTTGTAGCAGACTGCTCCACGCGACATCGCAGCAATCAAAGATTGGGAAAATCATTATATTGTAAACAAGAATCGCTGCCTCTTTTGTCACAAAACCTCTACTACGCCCAAGGACTGACTAACTCTGTTTGCCACCTTCTTACACAGATAGTCCGCGTGAGCTTTCCAAATCATGAAATTGTCAAAAACTGCACCTAAGTATTTAAATGTTTTCACGCAAGATATGTACAACAAACGTAAATAACACATTTCGATAGCATCAAGTAATGAAAGCAATCAATCCTAAAATCGAGTTAAAGAAATCAGGAAGAACATTAAAATACAGAAAATCTAAAGATTTTTTAGTAAAATATATCATCCAAAGTCTAAGAGAAATATTTAAGCTGCCTTTTGGTGAAACAACCTTTGAAAACATGGTTGCCATGGAAATGTCAAGTCATGTAATCAAACAAAAATCATATCAACATGTTACCTGATGAATTTCAGCTTTGACAAGAATGAAATACTTGCTGGCACTTTGTGCTTTAGTGTTCTTCTCCAAACAGTTTTTGAATGATATCAAGAGCATGCTGTTCAGACTGACGAGCTGAAGCATCCTCGCCTTGCGCTTTTTGTATTATCGCGAGTTCAAAATAACTTTCAGCTACACTCGGGTGTTCTTCTCCAAACAGTTTAATCCCGATATCAAGAGCACGCTGTTTAGACTGAAGAGCTGAGGAAAATTCGCCCAGTTCATGTTGTGTGTCCCCGAGTAAATGGTAACTGTCAAATGTGCTTGTGTGTTCTTCTCCAAACAGTTTGCGCCTGATATCCAGTGCACGCTGTGCAGACTGAAGAGCTGAGGAAAAGTCGCCTAGTTGATGTTGTGCTACCCCGAGTGAATGGTAACTGTCAGCTGTGCTTGAGTGTTCTTTTCCAAAAAGTTTACGCCTGATATCCAGTGCACGCTGTGCAGACTGACGAGCTGAGGAAAAGTCGCCTAGTTCATGTTGTGTGATCTCGAGTAAATGGTAACTGTCAGCTGTTCTTGAGTGTTCTTCTCCAAACAGTACAAGCCTGATATCCAGAGCACGCTGTGCAGACTGAAGAGCCGAGGAAAAGTCGCCTAGTTGATGTTGTGCTACCCCGAGTGAATAGTAACTGTCAGCTGTGCTTGAGTGTTCTTTTCCGCAAAGTTTACGCCTGATATCCAGTGCACGCTGTTTAGACTGAAGAGCTGAGGAAAAGTCGCCTAGTTCATGTTGTGTTACCCCGAGTGAATGGTAACTGTCAGCTGTGCTTGAGTGTTCTTTTCCAAAAAGTTTATGCCTGATATCCAGTGCACGCTGTTTAGACTGAAGAGCTGAGGAAAAGTCGCCTAGTTTATGTTGTGTAACCCCGAGTGAATGGTAACTGTCAGCTGTGCTTGAGTGTTCTTCTCCAAAGAGTTTACGCTTGATATCCAGTGTACGCTCTGCGGAGTGAAGAGCTGAGGAAAAGTCGCCTAGTTTATGTTGTGTAACCCCTAGTAAATGGTAACTGTCAGCTACACTTGGGTGTTCTTCTCCAAAGAGTTTGCGCCTGATATCCAATGCACGCTGTGCAGACTGAAGAGCTGAGGAAAGGTCGCCTAGTTTATGTTGTGCTACCCCTAGTGAATGGTAACTGTCAGCTACACTTGGGTGTTCTTCTCCAAAGAGTTTGCGCCTGATATCCAGTGCACGGTGTGCAGACTGAAGAGCTGAGGAAAAGTCGCCTAGTTCATGTTGTGTGATCTCGAGTGAATGGTAACTGTCAGCTGTGCTTGAGTGTTCTTCTCCAAACAGTTCAAGCCTGATATTAAGTGAACGCTGTTTAGACTGAAGAGCTGAGGAAACGTCGCCTCGTGCATGTTGTGTTTCCCCCTGGTCAGCATAGCTCTTTGCTAGTACTTCTTGATGAAGTGCCAGAGTCGCGGAGTTGGGTTCGTGGATTAGCGAATTCTCTTTGCTACTCTTGCATTGTTCAATTACCTTTTCATGATACAGGATCCTTTCCGCGGACAGTTTCTCTGCGTCTTCACGTTTGCTGGACACATTCTCAAGTACTCTATTAACATTGCGCTGGAAATTAAACAAACCAAGTGAACTCTGGAGGACTGGGTTTTCGAACTCTTTTGCCATATTTAGCACGACGTTGCTTACACACTGTTTGGTGTCAGGATCAGGTAAATGTTTTATTGCTTCGCTCACGAGACAGAGAACTTCTAATGTCAATGGCGTATTTATTACTTTTTCATGATTTCTTTCGATCATGTCTTCTCCATTTTCACTTTCTTTGTTTTTCATTGCAGGAATAATAAGAAGTTTTTTGTCTCCCACTGTTCTGCATTCCTCAAGCGCTTTGTTGTAGAACATTGACATTCTTGAGGGGTTCTTTATAAATCGATAATAAATAGCAAGTATCTGGGACGTAATGATTCTTAGAATCTTCTGCTCGGGGGTTCCAGCCATTAAGGAAAGTGCCTCTCCTAAGATTTGAACTCCGTCCTCTGTTTTTCCAATAACCAGGTGATATATGCCGCTGTAACATAGGTGTTTTCCTCTATGTTCAACCGGCACTGAAGGACACGATGGCTCATACTTCCCTTCCGAAAGCAGCTGCATCGTCCTTCCTTGAGAACCCCAAGTTGCTTCAGTAAAAGCCAAGGAAACAAGTAACTGCTTGTAGATCATGTTATTCCCATCTTTCCTGGCTGCTTCAATTGCTGAATCGTAAATTTTGTCTATCTTTTCGCCCTCGCACCAAAATAGGCTGTCTAGAAATAGCTCTGCTTTTACCAGAGCTCGAAAAACAGTGTAAGAAGTCTTGGAATCGTAACAGCCTTCTATAAGACTTGTAAGGAAACTCTCTTCATGTTCATAGAACTCAACAAATGCAGACATGGAATCCCCTGTCAAAAACTGCTCATTAAGCGCCTCGAATCTGGAGACGTAAAACGTTCGCTGGCGAGATTTGGCATCAAGAATCGTTCCTTTCATTTCATGTTCTCCCCTTTCTCTTGCAAAAGACTGAAGTAGTTTATGTATCGCAAATAATCCAGATTTGGAACCTGAATCGAGAAAAGATCTCCTCCGAAGGGTTTGGAGGATGTTGTTCGCCGCAACATTTTGAGACATACCTAGAACAGCTGCAGCAATCTTTACATCGAAACTCTCTGGAAGAACACTCAAGGACACAAGAGCTTCTTTCTCTTGAGCAGAGAGTCTCTGAAATGAAGATTCAAATAGGAGTTTCAGTCTTAGATGGCTTGGATAATCTGGATTGTCCAACATCTCCACGATGTCACTACTTTTTAAACACCTCGCGAAGTCATCTAGAACTTGACTTTGGTTGTCAACATCATCTTCAGAAATAGAGGAACACGATAACTTTATGGCCAAAGGTACACGACCGCAGATTTGCTGAATTCGTGTGCAGTCAGAAGCGGTGGCATTTGGGAGTAATTCGTGAACAAGGGTTTGAGAGGAAAGCTCATCTAATGGACAAATTCTTACTGCCTGGTGGCCTTGGAATTGAACATTCATAAATTCTAACGATTCCCTCGTGGTTATAACCAATGTCACTTTCGCAGTTCGTCTGAGAATTTCTTCGAGGAAATGTGTGAAATCTTCGTTGACTTTCGCTATTCCACTTTCCAGTAACTCGTCAGCATTATCAAGAATTAGTACAAAAGGATCTGAAATCCCGTCAAAAAGTTGGAAAAGCTCATCATCAAGTGAAATACCCTGTTGTTGTTGTTGTTGGTCATTTATGGCAGGTTGTCTAAAAAAGCTAAGAAGCCTCGATGTCAGATCAGCTTTTGACTGAAGTCCTCGTAGGGAGAGGAAGTAGACAGGTAATCCTTGTGAGTCGAGTTTGTGTCCAACGGCTATTGCAACCGACGTTTTTCCGAATCCTGGTGAACCCCAGATGGACACGATTCGGGTGGATCCACAAGTCACGTGACCAGTGATTTCTTCGCACACCCTCTGGCGGCCAGTGAAGTGTGGAACCATTGGAGGAAGACATGATTTGGGCAGAGATTGCTTCGCATCTTTAAAAGACAGAAATAAACAGTAAAACAGTAATAATCATGAAAATAACTTTCTGCATGTATGATAACGGAAGTGTACTGTTAGGCCTTGGAAGACCTTGGATTACTTTGGCAAAACAAAGGCTTAATCAATTAAAATTTAAAGTCAAGCAATTGATAGTACTCGACGAAGTTTAGCAAGAACCTAGCAATTGCTGGCATGATACCAGATCAATAAATGCAGTTTTACATTTCGCTTTGCCAGTAGCGTATTCAGTAGTTTTGAAACATTAAAACCGTTACTCTACAAAGATAGAATAGAATGTGTTACCCGGCTCGTCTCGAGTAAGTGATGGTTTCATGGTCAAATCATTCATCTTTTGTTCCAACGTAGCGATGTCGTCTTTCGTTGCTGTGCTCTCCATGTTTTCCGTCATTACAGTTGATAGCGCTTTTAACTCATCGGTGATATCCGACCTCATGCCCTCGAGAAAGTTGATGTATGCTCGGGTCTCCTGTTTCATAGCCTGCTCCAATTTGCGAACTTCTTTTGTGGGAAAGTCCGACTCGGTCAAACCACCAATGACATCAATGGGATCTACTTTGATTCCTAGAGCTTTGAATGCATCTTTAGAGAGCTGCACGTATCGATCAAATGTTGCTTTGACAATCTCCGAACTGGTTGAGTGACAAAGCAAATTTCTTAGCAGTCGTAGTTGATCAATTGCAAGTGCAAATGTTTCTGCCCTGTTTCCACCCGGGCTCATCACAGATGCATGGAATGTTCCATGAGCTAACTTATGGCGCTTCACGTACAGATCACTGAGTGTCCTGCGATGACCTTTACTGTCGGGCAAAGCGAAGGACCGCGCGTAAATAGTGGCCTGGAACAAGGTTGTACAATCCCATTCCTCATAAGAGAGGTTTGTTGGAACTTTGGTTGTGCCACCCTCTGTAGTGAGAAACAGATTTCTTACAGCAGTAGAGTCATCCCATAGCTGGAAACCAGGGAGATGTCCAAAGGTGTTGTCCCACATGGATCTGAAAGTATGACGTAATGTCTTGGGAAATTCATTCAGTACAATGGAAGCAAACTTGAAATAGTTCAACTGCTCGTCTTGAAACGGCTGCAAAGCCATCCTTCCTTACATCAGCAGTGATCAAGGACCTCCTGGACTACCTGTCAAAGTCTGAAAAACAGGACCCCAATGTTACTTTGGGTCTCTTAAACGATAAATTAAAAATGAGGGGTTAAAGCTTGAGGGTGGAATTGAGTTTCGATTGGATGCTATTAGGCCATCATGTCCACCCTCAAAATGCCGAAAAAAGCCCTCCGCCTCAAACAGGATTTGCCACCATGTCGGCTGTTACACATCCTCGTTATTATCCTGGTAATGCTCTTTCCTACAAGCTACAGCTGGGGAAGAATGGCAAAAGGCAAGTAGCCGGCGCCTTCAAATGACGGGATCACAGTGGCTAAGGAAAAGAAAACCCTGACAAACTAAAACCCTGCTCCTCCAGGTTAGGGGGTGAGCACTAAGCTAACCCTGTACTCTCAAAAAACCCTATTGGTTACAGAAAAATCTACAGGAATTCGCACGACTCAACTCTTACAAACTTCGAGGACACGAAAACCGGAAGTGGCGTTGTATTTTGGGGTTTGCCGCAGCGATAAGAGAGCTACCGGATCTCGGCAACGCATTGATTGAAATCATAAGTCAAATCACGTAAACTAAGTTGCATATATCAACCCGATATAGTCTGAAAAAGTTTTAGGCTAGTGTGGTTAAAGCCTTGAAAGATAGACCACCCCCCCTGCCCCCCGCTCTCATTTTTTGGCGCAATAAATTCAGAGCCATGCCTTAATTGTCTTGAGCCGTATTAACATAGAACATCTGAATCATGTGAACGAAGTAAACTTGTAAAGGAAACAAAACTTACTCTGTCAGTATGTTGATGGGTCGCTGAATACCACCACTGAACCAAGTACCCTGAAGGATGAGAAAAATCACAGTAAGCGGGTTGAATTATAATATTATGCATTGATTGCGCTGCAGATCATTTTTTGGAGCAACTATCTCATAATATCGACAATACATATTATGTTATTTTGAAGAGATGATCGTGCTGAAGGTAAATCTGGTGAAGCTGCGAAGGCTAACCCCCTACATGGTGGATTCTTCGGGTTACTGAAACCGAAACTATGGACAACTTTGCCGGGTCTCTATTACAAGTAGAGATCGAGCAGGGATCATTAAAACCGAATTATGACCATAATGTGAGAACGAGAATGAAGGGAAGCCCGTGGATGAAGTTGATTTTTCCGAAACTCAGAGCCTGGATAGAACAATGGAATATGCGAACCCTATACGAGTCTGGAAAGTTGGCGCAACTGGTCGCAGAAATGAGGCGTTATAAGTTGGAAATCTTGGGAGTCAGCCAATCGAAGCTAGGTGGAATCAGTTAGGGGAAACCAAGCTGGCAACGAGAGAGCTTTTCATATACCCAGGGAAAGAGAACAAAGGTGATGTCCATGAGAAAGGGGTTGGTATCATGTTATCAGTGCATGCGAAGAAGTGCCTGATGGAATGGGAACCAATAGATGATCGCATTGTTACCGCCAGAATTAACGCCAAAATCCAAAAGGTCACAATCATACAGTGCTTTGCTCCCACGAACAACGCTGAGCCATTTGAGAAAGAGGAATTTTATAACAAACTGCAAGCGGTGGTCGATAACGCTCCGAATAGAGACATCCTTATCATAATGGGTGACCTTAATACCAAGGTCGGACGGAATGATGCTAGCATTGAGAGGATCATGGGAAAGGAAGGACTCGGAGATACGAATGAAAATGGCGAAGACTTGGTGGATTTGTGTGCATTAAATGATCTAAGTATTGGTGGAACTCTCTTTCCGCATAAGAGGGTGCATAAAGCGACCTGGATATCTCCTGCTGGAGTGACTGAAAACCAAATTGATCATATTCTTATAAGTCAGCGATGGAGAACATCACTGCAGGGTCTGCGTGTAAAAAGAGGAGCCACTATTGGGTCTGACCATCACCTTGTTGTGGCTCCTTTGAAGATCAAGCTGACTGCAAGAAAGCCGTTCATAAGTACAAGAAGTACTGATGAAACTGAGAGGCCCTGACATAAAACAGACCTTTAAAATTGAGCTGCAAAACCGGTTTGAATCCCGCTATTCCTTCAAGAAGAAGAAGAAGGAGAAGTAAGGAATGTAAACGGGCATGGAGGTGAATAGGCCCAAGATATTGATATCGATGTACAGCAGGAGAAAGCCAAGAAGATACTTATTGACACATGTAGGAGTGTTCTCGGACGTATGAAAAGGACCCGGAGGGAGTAGCTGTCTGACGAGACATACAGGAAGATTGAAGAGAGACGGAAGGCCAAACAGATACGGGATAACGCTCGAACGAGACAAGGGAAACGTGAAGCAACTAGATACTACAACGAGAATAATAGAGAGGTTAAGAAATCTTGCCGAAGAGACAAAAGGAACCTAATTGAGAGCATTGCACGAGAAACAGAAGACGCGGCTAAAAACAATGATCTGAGAACCCTATATATGACATCACGGAAACTTAGCGGGATAAGATGCAATCAGAATCGCCCAATTAGGAGTGAAGATGGAACTCTCTCGACGAAAATAGAAGACCAGCTTCCGCGATGGAAGAGGCATTTGAATTCGTATAGAACAGACCAGCCCCAAGCCAATTACCAGATCCCCGACTTGCAGACGTTCCCCTGGATATCAACACAGGACCTATTTCCAGAGGAGAAATTAGAACAGTCCTCACTCAACTGAAGAATGCCAAAGCTCCAGGGGGGGATAACATCCCTCCTGAGGCCTTGAAGGAGAGAGGTCCTTGTACTATGGAAGTATTACATAGAATTTTAAATTTCGTATGAGAGAAAGAAGAGATTCCAGACGACTGGAAGAGAGATCTTCTAGTAAAGCTGGCAAGAAAAGGTGACCTTAGTTTGTGTGGTAACTGGAGGGGAATAATGTTGCTCTCAATATCCAACAACGTCTTAAGGTTACAGTATACCTTCGGGTCGGCAATTTTCTTCAAATTTGGATTTTTGGGTCAAAATAGAGGTCGAAGAATAATCTCTAATTTCTGAAAAAAAAATTTGAAAAAGGCTAAATATTGGCGGAGAAATGGCGGTTTTACGTTTTCACCGGAAGTAAAAGTTTACCTCTTGATTGACAGCCCTATGGCGCGTATGCAATCAATCGAGACGATTTTCGCGGGAATTACCTATATGGATGTCACGAATTGACTACTCAGTTGATCAGCATTGTTGTTCCGACTACCCAGCATTTTTGATATTAGGCGTGTCTCTATTAAGTTATAAGTAAACATAGACCACGTTTAAACCATGGACCGGTTCGAAAAAGCGAAAACAGCGAAGAACGAATGAAAATACATCAATGAGTGAAGAAGCGAAAGTTCGCCACGCGGATGAAGCTATAGTTATCGTATAAGGCGGGCAAATGTTCGTGGTGAGAGAAAAGAAAGGTTCTGTAAAAATTTCGGAACTTGACAGCAATAACAGGGATGCTGACAGAGACTCTTCTGATGAGTCCGATATCGACGAATCGTCGGACTCATTGAGACCATTTGAAATATTATCCATGCACAGTTGCCCACACACAGTTGCTCTCCGCGCTGTCTTTTGTTTGTTTCCTTCGCTCAGCCACTCTAGCGTTCGTATCCTTTTTAGTCTTCCCCATTTTGCCAGACCAGCTTCAAGAAAAACCGAGCTACAGAAAAATTATCTCTCTGCCTTCGGTTCCTTGAGCGCATTGCGAAACACAAGAGTTTTTTAGAGATTCGCGCGTAAATTTCACCAGGCGGTTAACGGCAGTAAACTTTCCCTGCACTGATTGGCTTAGTTACCTGAGAACCCAGTTGAAGGCGTTTGTGGGCGGAGTTTGTTCGCGAAGCAGAAAATTTTTCTTAGCGCTGTTTTCTCGAATAAATTTTTTCACTTGAAGCAGACACTTTAAAGAGTTATAACTCAAAGGGAATTTGTTCAATTGCTCTTAAATTTGGACAGTGGCTAGTTTAACATATAAACTACAAAAGCATGTCTGGGAATTGTTAATTTCGAAATACTTTTTCTTCGAGAGCGATTTTTGTACGATCACTCCACATTTTTTAAATCCTATTTCGAAAATGTTCTGTAACTTTTTACTGCAATCGAATATGCCAAAACGCAGACACGTTTTTAAAGCGCTTTGGGCCCTGAAACCGAGGAAAAAATTAAATTGGCGAAAAACGAAATTCGCTTTGACTTGTAGCTTTCGAAAGGTGATTCGGGCGCTCGCATTTAGTGGTCGTGAAAAATTCGACAATTCATTTTCTTTCAAAATTGTTGGTATAGTTTGATAGCCAGCTCCATAAGCTTTAATTTGATATAGGGGTTTAGGTATCTACAGCTTAAACTGTACGCGCTACATCGCTTGCGCCCGAGACACCCCTGAAGGTATACTGTAACCTTAACCCGGGTCATGAATGAAGATGGCTGTTGACGAAGCCCTGAGAGACGAGCAGGCGGGATTTAGAGAGGATCGTTCTGGCATCGATCAAATTGCCACACTGAGGATTATTGTAGAACAAACAATCGAGTGATCATCCCCTCTGTACTTGTTATCCGTGAGAAAGCTTTTGATTCTCTGGTTAGGGAGGCTATATGGAGGATTCTTCGTCATTACGGTATACCTAAGTATCAGGGCTTTACTTGCCAAGCGCTTCATGGAGGAACTATGACCGAGCCGATCGAGCCCAAGACCGGTGTGAGACAGTGATGCCTTCTTTCGCCGTTGCTGTTCCTTGTGGTACTTGACTGGGTGTCGAAGAACGCATATGAGGGTAAACGTTTGGGACTCCAGTGGTCACTGACCCAACGCCAAGAAGACTTGGACTATGCTGACGATCTTTGCTCACTAACACACCGACTGGTTGATGTGACAGTGAAAGCAGAAGGATTGCAAGAGTCTGGTGGTCAGGTAGGGCTCAAAATTAACATCCAGAGATCCGAATTGGCGTAAGGCAAAAAAAATCACTGGAACTTCATGGGGAAGCTGTTGAAAGAGTGTCCGAGTTCACGTATTTGGGAAGCATCATTAATGAAACTGACCGAACTGACGACGACATAACAGCCAGGATAAGGAAAGCGCAATTGACATTCTCGATGCCTATGTCTGTGTGGAAGGAAAAATGTATCAGATTGCAAACAAAGCTCAGGATTTTCAATACGAACGTGAAGTCTGCGCCTCTATATGGTTCGGAAACTTAGAGATCGACGAAACTGCTGATCAAGAAATTGCAGACATTTATCAACAAGTGTTTAAGGAAGATCCTGAATATCTGTTGGCCAGAGGTCATCTCAAATGAAGAACGATGGGAAAGGACTCAACAAAGTCGTATAGAAGAACGCATTAAGAGAAGAAAGTGGAAATGGATCGGGCATTCGCTACGAAGGCCTGGGAATAGCATCACCCGCTCCATCCTCGAGTGGAACCCTCAGGGGTTCAGAAGAAGAGGCTGCCCGAAGCAATCTTGGAGGCAAAGTGTGCAAGACGAGCTCGCCAAGAAGAACATCACTTGAATAGAGGCAAAGAGAACTGTCAAAAATAGAGTCAGGTGGAGGTCCATGGTTGACGCCCTATGCTCCCCATCAGGAGCGAAGATAGCCTCATGTAATGTAATGTCCTTGCGACAATTTTCAGGCAGGAATAGCAGTAGTTTTGAACGCAAAAAAGTGGCTCAACAACATTTTAAAGATGTTGTGAGCTCAGAATAGTTTTTATTTTTTTTTTACACATATCAAAGGAACAAAAACCGAAACTTGGCCGTAAGAAGTCACATGACCTAAGTTGCATATATCATCCCGATATATATATATGACAAAATTTTCAACCCACTAGTCTGAAAAAGTTTTAGGTCAGTGTGATTAAAGCCTTAGAAGATAGACCACCCCTTTTGGTGCAATAAAGTGAGAGCCATGCCTTAATTGTCTTCAGCGGCATTAACATAGAACATCTGAATCGTGTGAACGAAGAAAACTTGTAAAGGAAATAAAACTTACTCTGTCAGTATGTCGATGGATCACTGAATACCACCACTGAACCAAGTACCCTGAAGGATGAGAAAAATCACAGTAAGCGGGTTGAATTATAACATTATGCATTGATTGCGCTGTAGATAATTTTTTGGAGCAACTAACTCATAATATAGACAATACATATCATATTATTTTGAAGAAATAATCGCGCTGAAGGTAAATCGTTGGGGTTAACAGGGGCGTTACAGGAAAGTAAATTTCATTGCACAAAGTCAATTTTAATATTTAATTCAAAAGTCGGAGTAATGAATTCTTATACTAGCTTGTACAGTAAAGGAACATTGCTTCTGAAGTGCTGCAAGTTTGTAATTGTTTAATGCCGAGCTTGTTATTTGAGATGCGAGATATGTCATTTCATGTGACTTAAAATCAGAGATTTTCTGGGAAACATGCCCCTCGGATCCCTAGTTGGCTCACGCTTAGGCATTCATGTATAAGTCCACCCCCCCTCCCGCCCCGCCACCTCCCCCATTTCCCCGTAATTTAAAAAGTTGCTGCACGCGTAAAAGTGTTATCAAAAAGAAAAAACGGCAACAATGAGAAAAATTTTACAAAATGCTCTTTAGAAAACTTGGCACGATTTTTTTTTTTAAGCCAATCGTGCCACGAGTAATTGAAATGTAAACCAATTACCTTTTGACATTCTTGTAAAAATCGCTGTATGTATTAGTCTGGATAAGGGTTTTACTGAAACAAGCTCCCCCTCTCACCTCAAAATGATATATGCTTTTAATTGCAAGACCTTATGGATATAAGCCAATGGGCCAATAATTGCCTCATCTTCAGGGTATTTTGGCCGTTCAGATGATTCGTTTGTAGAGGTTCGTCCAAACAGAAAAGAACATACTAAAACATGTTTATTTTTAGTTAGTCCAGTGCGTGCTGCAAAGGTCAATGGATGAGTATCTTGTGATCTGCACATGACTGCTAACACGAACGACACGATTCGGCGTAAATGGAAAAAAAAGGAAGAATTACAATGAACACCTATTCTCACCATCGTAGATATCAAGATTGGAGAAAATACAATTCAGTCCTATTTGGAGTTTGGGTTAAAGTCAAGCACGATACCGTGTTGAATATTTGTTGGCATAACTTTAACAGTCAAGGAGATTATATTTCCGTCTGCGCATTTATATTTTTTTAAAAGCATATCAAGAAGTATAGGAATGTCTTTAACGTTTGAAGTATTAAAACCACTGTTAGTTTTGTCAGCGCTAAACGGATCGCCCCTCCAGGATCAGAAAAATCGCGTTAAGATCGAGGTCTGAAACATGTATCCTCCAGGCGAATTTACTTTGAACAACCAACCAAGAATTTATATCAACAACAATGACAGCTTTTTCAGTTATACGCAGTTGCGATTCTGATCCCTCTGAAGCTGGAACGTAACCTTTGATCGTCTATTCGATGTCCGCAGTAATTTGAGTTTTAAGTATTTGTTTCTTCGAACAGTGCTACCTGTTTGCTCCCGTTAAAAAAAAAGGGGAGTTGTCTTCCATCTTTCCCCCAAGTGGTCCTCTTTTTTTTAGTGAGTTTGAGTTCCTTGCGCTTGTCAGTTTTTGCTTGTCTTAGAAGAATTTAAGAATTTAAAGTCCTTTTCACCCTGCGAGCTCTTACGATAAGATTCACGTAATTGGTAGAAGAAATAAGATCACGTTCAGAAACGATTTTCATTGTTCTGGTCTGCATGAGTAGATCATGAAGTGTACTCTGTCGATGGACACTGTCTATGGTATAGTTTGAATTTGGTTTCAGATACATCGCCTTTCGTGTTGTGCGCCGCCTCCTTTCGAACGCGTACAGCGTTTCACCGTTATTTTTCTTTTTTCTTTTTATCAAGCGGCATAAAATATGTCGATGACAGGTAATACAACAACAAATAGCATACGATTCTAGCTACACGAAAACAGAAAAACAGGTAAAACACCATGAAAGCAAAGTGACTCCTGAGTCATATGAACAAATTGCAAAAGCTAACTTGAAAGTTATATCAAAATGTGAATTATCTAGATGGCAGACAAACAGGCAAATCGAATGACATGAGCTGCGAGTCACAAGCCAGAATTTTACATTCACATATAATCAGGAAAAAACCGCGACTGAGGCAATCAAAAACCTCTGAAAGAATCGCCATACTGTAGAGTGAACCACACCAAAAGGATCCAAAATCATATCTGATAATACACTGGCGAAAGCAAGGTCACAAATTTACAGGCTCTTACAACAGGGAACTTTCCATTACATAGGAAGACACAAGAAGTTGTGAATTTCGACTTAAAAAGCTTTCATATTGTTAGTTAGTTCAGGATATTAGATCAAAATGGATATGTTTTTTTGTTATCTTGAGTACCCAAACAAATGCAACACTTTTGGCGAAGGTAAAACACACTTTCATTATGGTGGAAAACTTAAGGGCAGTCTTTAGAAATCATAAATACTAATTCTATATGGTACTTTTCCGTTCTGATAGTTGAACGGGATTCCAAATAAACATTTTGCTCGGGAAACGTTAAAGAGACTTCTATTATTCCTCGCAGTCTGAAAAAAGCAGTTCCACGCGTGATTGCGTTTTACCTTTCGACAGTGATGGAAACGGTATTAACAGATGGAAGCGGTATTAACAGAGAAGATCTGAGTCGTGTGAACGGAGTAAGGTTGTAAAGGAAATAAAACTTACTCTGTCAGTATGTTGATGGATCACTGAATACTACCACTGAATCAAGTACCCTGAAGGATGAGAAAAATCATAGTAAGTGGATTGTAATATAACGCATTGATTCCGCTGAAGATCATTCAAGGAGCAAGCATCTCATAATATAGACAATATAGACGAGTACTTTTTAAGCCGTACTCGGTTCAAATCGTGCAGGGCCTCAAATGTGTAGCTGCTGCAATTTGAAAGTTTCGAAAAAGCGCGCAGTTTTCGATCAGCCCCTTTAATACTGATTTTCAAGTGCTTGATGTTCTTACTTCCCTCACTTGAAGTTGTCTTCTTTTTGGGGGGGTTTACTAATCTTAAATTAATTACTAAGTAGCTCCCTACACATAATTTACGCGTCACAAGATTACTGAAACATTCAAAAACTATTTTATCCTAGTCTTGTTAAGATAACAAAATTGTACTCGATCAAACCCTCGCCTTTCGGAGCTTTCGTGTCCTGCATGGCCTCGTTTCGCGGGCTCTTTTTACTTGTACTTGGTTAAGCAGCATAAAATATGGCGATGGCACAATCCCGGGCACAATAAACAGTTACTACAACAACACAATAGACCATGCAACTTCGGCTACACCAACAACAACACCTGTGACAATAGGAAAGCGAGTCGTCGAAGAAGATTCTGTTAACTGAAATTGTAAAACCTACCTCACTTCAAATTTATGTTGAAGTGCAAATCATATAAAATCATTCCGTTGATAGCTGACAAACAAGACCAGACAGGAAATCTGGCTGAGAAGAACTCACCCACTGAACAGCTTGTGCAGCGGGCAATGTCCCAGTTACTAAAACACAGGAAGCTTTAACTCCTAAAAGAGTCCATTGTCTTAGAACACACCCAAGCAAGGTCAAAAGTCAGGCAGACTTTGACTGACTACAGGCTGTTATTTACCACACACTAAAGTATAGAAAGCCATAAATGAAAACTATTAAAAATAAATAAACGTAAATAGGAATTGAATGTTTTTGTGAAGCAAAATATAACAAGGAGGTATGAAAAAAATCATGCACTATTCACACTTCCTTACTATTGGCAGCCGTCCATGCGGTTTGATTGCGGGCCGTCTTATTTATTTGTTTTTCTTCGTTCTTTAATAAAGATTAAATAACATAACAACGCTTTGTAACTGGATTCAAATTTGACGATTGATTTGTCCTTTCAAGCTAAAACGAGGGCAGAGGCCAGATACCGAATACCCTAGTGATTCTATTCAGGGCCTCCTGTCAACGCGAGATAAATGTTGTCTGCTTTCTCCTCTGAACATTCAAGCGAATGGTGTTATGACTATAAGAACCACAACTGTTTACGTTCTCAATTTGCTAGCGCTGTAGATGTTTTATCTCACTCCAAGTTTTTTTTTTTTTTTTTACCTAGGTTTGATGTTCACCGCTCTCTCAAGTCCGCTCGCGTTCCTCCCGTGAAGTGTGCTCGGGGGAGGAATGCGGGCTCCTTTTCATTTCGGTTCATAAACCCCGGGGGGGGGGGGGAGTCTCATATAGAAAGGAAATTTTGAAAAGAACTCCTAAGAGGTAGCAAGATCCGGTTTTGTGGGCCTGGCTTAAAATTTTTTTCACCCCTAAAAGGTACCAGTTCTAAAACAACACATTATCTCCTGTCATACCGTATTTTTTTCGCCTCAATACCCTCAAAGGAACCGCGAAAGCTCCCGCTGTGGACCTTTCAAGGCTGAACACCCTAAGAGAAACCAAAACCGCTTTTTAACCCGGGGGGGGGGCACTGCCATATATGGGCTATATAGGTATGTGCCGCTGTGAAGGGTATGGTTTTCAAGCAGTTTACTCTAGGATAGGGTATGTAAATCAGAGCGTTTGGGTCTAGAATAGGGTATCATTTTTCACAAAACTGACTGGTTGGTTGAAGGTTTTATCTGGGGTAAGGAAACCAGAAATTGCCACTCAAAAATATAAAAAAATCAAATCGGCAAGTTTCAATTTACGCAAATCAGCCTCAACAGTGTCAATAGATGGGGGGATTTGGGGAGTTTACTCTAGTATAGGTTAGCAAAATTCAGCTGAACTAGCTCTGGTATAGGCTAAGGGTTCCAGGGTCACAGCGGCACATCCCCACCCAGAAATTCCCAAAGTACCCCCCCCCCGGGTTTTTAACCCCTGGTAAGTACGACGAGCAACCTGCCTTCTTTATATATGGGAGTTCCCCCGAGTCAAAAAAGCGCGTCGTCCCTGTTAAATATGGTAAAGGTAAAGTATGCATACGAGACAAGTGGCACATCAGGCCGGAGCTTATCCCGGTTTCAGTAGCATGAAGCGACTAGGAGTATTTCTACTACCCCCTGGATGGGATGTTAGTCCATCGCAGGGTTGCCTCCAAGCATTAAATTCGCCGGTACTCATTTATACACCTAGGTTAAGAGAGAGGCATTGTGAGGGTAAAGTGTCTTGCCCAAGAACACAACACATTAATATTGTCCCCGGCCAGGGTTTGAACCCAGACCGCTCGCCCCGGAGTCGAGCGCACTAACCATGAGGCCACCGCGCCTCCCACACCACGCCTCCCACACCACGCCTCCCACACCACGCCTCTCTGTTATTTATCTACCCCCTAAAACCACCCTTTTTTGAGGCACAGAAGGTAAATTAGCATTACGGATTCTAGATTGGATCATTACGGTTTGCACTTCATGTGGGAGTTGTGCGCAGAGCTTAGTGTATAGGAAGTTTTTGGTCATCTGAATCAAATTAACCATTATTTATTTAGATCCGGCTGATACTTTCTGTAGCGTCCTGTACAGCATTTTTAGAATACTTCCATTCGTATTTAGCTGTCAACTGATCTGAAAAGAATGCCAAATCCTACTGAACTAGTAATGACCATTTTCGTGGCATTACCACCTGTCAGCACTGAAGTCTGTCACGCCATTTTTTTTTGCTCAAATTTCAGTTAGGTTATGATCTATAGAATTTTCTCTGTAGTGCTAGCTAGCACGCTTGGTATATTTTCGGCTGGGACATCATTTTTTTTTTTTTTTTGGTATAGCATTATCGAATGATAAAACAATTATTGAATACGATTATCGCAAAAATCGTTATAGAAGTGGGGAAAGGGGGGGGGGTGGGGTCTCGTTGCCTCAGCCTCAAGTTGCTGAAAATAACTGACCAACTCGCCACTGGCAACTTCACGATATTCTGCCAAATCTCGTCCAATAGTTGCCAATTTGTTTGCCAGGCGTTCACAACAAGTTTACTTACATAAATACTAACCTAATACATGTCCTTTCTGAACTTTTTAAGTTATTTTTTTTGTGTAACGAAAACAGTACATAGAACCAAAAGCGTGGGAAAATATATATAAAGTGCAAATGCATTTATTTTGACTAAAGAAAGGCATCTTTTTTCATCTTTTTTTCCGTTTTTGGTGTGTGTTTTTCTTTTTAATTGAAACTACGTTCTTCGATTCGCAAACGGTAGGTGATATTTGCAATAAAATCTTCCAAACAACAATCAGTTAACTTGCTTAACTTTTAGAGATGATAGTGCTTCGCTAATGATATGTAGCAAATGGATTTTTTCATTGAGATTATGCTATGTTGCATGGTCACTTAGTCCTGAACCAAAAAAGCCTTCTACCTAAAGATGGCAATATAGAAGTGAGGTTTACAATGTAAGCAAATTGAAACATTCTCAAAAATACTTGCTTGAAAAAATCTTTTTCATGTTTTCACGCCAACTGAAGTCAGTACTCACTGCTACAAGCGAATATCGCACTCTACTTAGCACGGAAGAGATGTTATATTTTGTACTCACATCATACTGAAGCAAGAGAATCTGCACTAAGTTACTTCGATCGTCTCTTGTCTGAATTTAAGTCGATAGTGTCATATAAGTCTGTTCACCGTAGTCCTGAACTTAATTTTGCGCACTAAAAAACCCATTCATTTTGAAAAAAATTTTGCTTTCATTATGCTGTTATTTTTGCAGTCTGTCATTCTGTTCGCCAAGAATTAGTATTGCAAGACGATTGTTCAAAGGGTAATTGTAACAGGAAGGAGGGGGGAGGCGGTTCTCAACAAAGTTTTTAATGGGGAAGTTCTGCCCCGAGGTGCAAACCCTTATCCTTTTGTATGTCATTTATTTTTTTTCTCAGAAAAGAGGTAACTCTTTCATTAAAGACCCATAGAAAATAGTGATACCATAATCGAGCGTGGAAAAATCAAGTGTGGAAAATCGTCTTCCAAAATATTCCTCTCACAAACTCCCCGTCTGACTAGCCTCGGTCTTTGGCATCGTCACGCAATCTCTCCTCAGTAACTGCGTGGCGGGTCATAAGATCATTTTCTATGTGTTTTTCACTTTTTTTTTTTTTTTTTTTTTTTTTCATGTTCATTTTCTCTGTCTCCTTATTTTTTGAGGATCCGTTTTATCGTCTGAAAAATCGGCTTTAACACGGTGATAGTTTGATGTAGAGATCAGTTAATCTACTGTTGAGAGTCTCAATAATCCATTCAACTCCTCAAAGTCCCAGAAACAATTGCAATGAGCATTCCCCCTGTGGCCTACAGCGTTTCCATGGCTTCAAATGGAGCAAATTGACACACACAGGGAGACGGTAAGGAATTAGTCTCGCACTTTGATTGGATTCTGAAGTGGTTTGAATATAATCTACAACCAAAAAACTATCACTGTGTTTTGGTATTTTGTTTTCTATTATCTTAATAAGCATTCGTCGTGAAGATCTTTCGCTTTCACTGAGTTTTTACAACACCGAAAGTTACTCCTCCCTGGTGAAATTCACGGCAAAGCGACACGTCAGCTGCGTAACAATCGCGAGCACGCGCAGTTTGGAAAAATGCTATTTCAAAGATGGCGGACAAGTTGGTTGCGTTAACAGTTTTACTGGTTTTTATCAGTTTTGGACCAGCAATTTCCGACAGAGTATCAGATCAAGAAGGTAAGTGACTTGAGCATCTTTTCGCAACAAATCTATTTTCCTAGAACGAGAATTGTTTGGAGAAAAATTACATTTGTTCGGCTGTGGCTCCGCGCACTGTGTACATGTGTTTCACTCAAAAATATCTTTTATAGACTTTAATTTCCACGGCAAAAAAATAACTTTGGTCAATTTGCGTAGAAAACCGAGAGAAAGATAGGAATCGTTGGCCAAGCCGTTGTTCTATTGGTTAAGGTTTTTCTGCGGACTAGACTGTCTTTGACTCGATCGGGCCGGAAAATGTTTTCCGGCGATTGATTGTTCTATAGGTAGAGGTCACCTTTTGTTAATTTGATACTTGTAAATGTTGGATTTTGTTGCGCCACGTATTATTTACTACTTGGCGGAAAATAGGCTCGTTGCATTAATTCGTACATGTACGTGTAGTTTGAAGTGATGCCAGCAATAATCGATATTTCACCAAATTTTATATCAAGCTTGCTGTTGATGAATGAAAGAAGCTCTTTACAAAAGGCATTCTCTCATGGCAATGGACACATCCCTACCTTCGCTGCCCTGTATGTTGTAGCGTGCAGTAAACATGTTCAGTTGAACCCATGACACCTGTGAGCAGCATCACCAGTAGGTCTTCAGGGCTCGAAAAATACGTGAATTCCAGCTTTTCCTTCAGACAAGTAGATCTTCCAGGACAAGGCATGCTTGTTTGTGTTTTCCTTTTTATTACTTGACTGGCAAACAACTTATAAGCCCTTGCCTGTGACAGACAAGTGACAAGGAAAAGTTACTTGCCTGACAGGAAACTCTACCTGTCCCAGAGTGCTAGACGGCACTTTTTGTGAGCCCTGAATTGTCATACAGCTGTGCAATTCTGTGCCATAACAGGAAGTAACGAAAGCCTTCTGGCCAAGTGGCACCTTGTTACACCTTTATACTGAAATGCAACAGCTGAGGAAAAAGTTATCAAGGAACCTGGTACAGGGCTTTCTTAGAACTTGCATTAGAGTGGCCACTGCTCTTGTTACCTACCTCACTGATCTCACTTTTCCTTGCTCAACCTGTGTTGTCAATTTGGTGTTAATTTCATGTAATTTTGTGCATGTGTGTGACAAAAAGACTGGCAGAAGTACTTTTGCTTTCTCCTACTGCTTCATACATTCATCCTGACTTTTGTTTTAGAGGGAGGGAAGAGGGTCGATTTACATGTACATTTAAAATAAGATGATCTTAAAAGGGTGCTTAGCTAATGAAACTATTGTGCTGCAACAGGGAGCAAGTGAAATATTTAGTGAATAATTTGTTATCAGCAGTTGATTATTCGTAATTTTTGACCACCTTTGAAAGTAAATTTAGAAAGCTGATGGTTCAAGAATAAGTAAATAATAAATTTTAGTTAATAATAATTTGAGCCTAGATTTGACATGCAGACAGTTTGTAATTCCAAAACAATGTGCATTCTTGAAATGCATGAATGTATGAACTTGGCTGTTTGTGCTTATAATTTATTTATTTTTCTCTTTTGCACTAATTTTACTAAAGAATGTTGCAATGTAGTACTGCATGCATTATTCTGTAAGAAATTTAATTTATAGTTTACCTTAATGTTTTCGTGATGGTACATGTAGTAAAGTGAAAAGTGAAAAATTTAAAGCTTAGGAATTTTAAAGGAGGGGCCATGCATGTTACTATAAGTTGTCGTTCATGAAAGTGAGCTGCACTGTATTGTAAGCAGCCACATGCTGACGCAACAGAGGCTGGTTGCTCTAGCATACATGTAAAACGTTTGTATCTCACTCTTGGGGTAACACTCATTCTCTAGCTGTGAATCATTGTAAACCTTCAGTTTGAGAATCTTTTTCTACTTAAATAATTTTGCAATGTTGCAAAAATAGTTAGCGCAATTGTGATTGTGCATACTTTTATTATACATAGTGTCAACGAATATGAATGAAAGCCTAGCAGTCTTTGCTTAGGAGAACTTAAAAAATGGTAATTCTTAAGAATGGTTATGGTCGCTTTTGAGAGTGGTCACTTTATATGAGAGCTTTTAAATTATACAAAGTTTGTGTGACAGTTCAAACAGCCTTTCACAATGGAGGCCTTAACTGGCCAAGAGTGGTATCATGGAGAGCTTTGACTGTACAATTACTTTCAATTTGAACAATAATAGTATTGGCAGTTAAGTAGCAAATACTTAAACCTTAAGTATCTGGATAGAAAATGTTTGACTTCCAGCCCTTAACAAAGGTTAAGGTTATAATGTAATAGAAAGAGTTAACGTTATAGGGTATGCTTTAAAACTACACATGTAATAATTATTATTACATGTGTAGTTTTAAAGCAGATTTCACTACTGTTTTCTTGAGCTAATTTAGATCCTTGATGTTCAACATGCATGTGAATTAAAGTGCTTTCATTTCTTGTGTTTTCAGTTGTTCATGTAGATAGCAGGAAGGACAATGACTTGAGCCCGGCTTTTGAGCCGGGCTCCTATTTTCGAAACGCTATGGAAAACAGCATTTCAACAAAAGGTATGTGGGTATTAATTATTAGTTGGATGTAACTAAAAACAGACCTTTTGTGCAATAACAAGCATAAAGATCGAAAGAAAGACCCATTGCTTTATACCTAAGTTTATTAACAGATACAGTTGTGAAGTTCCTGAAAGTTACTATCCTGTTGCGAGACTAGAGGAGAATCTGCTAGCAAGGTTGTCTTGGCTGGAGTCGGACATTTTTTCAGCAATCATTATTTTCCTAGTAGCTGAAGCTGAGTTCCACTTGCCAATTTGATGCTTTGGTTTTGTTTCTTCTTTACTTGCACTCATCTTCAATGGCTTTAGATATTACTGTACATAACTTAAAATACATGTAATCATGTAATTTTATTATTACACTGTACTTTGTAAAATCTGCAGATTTAAATGGTTACAATGTAATTGAAAGGCCGCGTGCAAGAGCATCCCCTAGATTTTTTGGCCATTTTTGAAAGTGCTTAAAACTAGCTGAATTTTGGCATGTGGGCTTCGTTTCACCTGAGAAACATTGCTCTGAAGTTTTTTTCGCTGGGTTGCTTTTCGTTCTCGAGAAATAACGTATGCAAAAAAGGCACACAGGTTAGAAAAAGCGAGTGGTTTATTGCATACGCAATATCTCGAGAACGAAGCGAACTTTAGCGCGAAAACTACGGGACATTGCTTAGCATACCTGAACGAAACTGCATGCGAAATTTGGAGCGTTTTTGACAAAGTTCACCTTTGATTAAAATACCTGACGCCCTTTTCCCGTCGAGTCCTTCAAATAAACGAAGCCGGGCCTTTGTTATGATAAACAGCGCCAATCCTTTGTTATAAGTGGAAGTCTCGCCTCGGTTTATTATAACAAAGGATCGGCCCGCCGCGACCGCAAGGACTTTGATTTTACTTAGAAACCAACAAAATGTCAATTGCACGCAGCTTATACAAGCTCAAATTTGTTGATTTCAGGTCAAAAGTGCTTAAAATGTTGACTCATGTTAATGTGCGACGGCAAGGATGTTGATTTCTCTCAGAAAGCAGCAAAATGTCAATTTTACGCAACGGAAAAGCTCAAAAATGTCGATTTTAGGTCAAAAAAGGTGTAAATGTTGATTTCATGTTAACCCATGACGGTAGGGATGTTGATTTCACTTAGAAAACAGCAAAATGTTAATTTTATGCAACGTCTAACCTCAAAAATGTTTATTTCAGGTCTAAATAGGTAAAAATGCTGATTTCACGTTAACGCGTGACGGCAAGGATGTTGATTTCACTTAGAAAATGGCAAAATGTTAATTTCATGCAACGTATAAGCTCAAAAAAGTTAATTTCAGGTCTAAATAGGTAAAAATGCTGATTTCACGTTAACGCATGACGGCAAGGATGTTGATTTCACTTAGAAAACGGCAGAATGTTAATTTCACGCAGCGTATAAGCTCAAAAATGTTGATTTCAGGTCCAAATAGGTAAAAATGCTGATTTCACGTTAACGCATGATGGCAAGGATGTTGATTTCACTTAGAAAACAGCAAAATGTTAATTTCACGCAACGTATAAGCTCAAAAATGTTGATTTCAGGTTTAAATAGGTAAAATATGGCGGCCAGAAAATAGTGTTAACATCTGGAACTTACTTTGGTTATCTGGGACAATGATTATCTGCACTGAACAAATAAACATCAAATAAGCACTTTTCCAAATACAGCAACGCCTTAAATGGCTAAAAATCACGAGATAAATACATATTTTTCGACAAACGCGATCGTAGCTTTATGTCACGCACCGCCTAACAGATCAACAAATTAACCCTTCTGCGCAACGTACGGGTCTCCATACATCTGCATGTCCGCTGATCCCAGAAGTTCAAAACACTACAAATCATGCCGATATGAAATAAAATCAACGCAACCTGGATCACAGATCTATGTTACAATCGATCGCTACTTGTTGGCCATTATTATCTTTAAATGAAAAAAGCCGAAACAATCTAGTTACCAGTTCGAGAAACGCGAGCAGAACGTGATCGCAATGCATGGCGGGAAGGGTCTTTACACCTCGTGCGCGGGAAAACATGGCGGTCGATACAAGACAAATTTTATAAGTCAAAAACCAGTTCTTGCTTTCCAAACTTTGACACTAGCAACGCTTGGCAAATGGGCCACAACTCATGAGAGGGTATTTTTCTTGGGCAAGAACTGCTCTTGGACTTTGCTGCCTGGCTTGATCTGACTTCGAAGGCCGATAACACGATTACGGTATATCAGCTACCTTCGAAGTTTCAGAATACATTTTGATTCTTTAAAATGTGCTGGTGACTTACGGGTTTATTGAGGCTTTATGATGCCTCTCAACCACCAGGCAGGCACACAAGGTACTTTAACACTATGCTTAAGATATTAGTTGACAGAGCTCTAATGCGGCACATCTCTTTTTCGTTCGATGGTATTTCGTTTGCCGCTCGATCGATTCACGTGTTGTGTTTACATCACAATAACCGATGTAAACAATCTGCAGGGCTGTCATTAAGTTTTGAAGCAGCCGTTGCATGTAAGTTATCACCCGTAGCAGTGAAATACGTGGCCAACGGCCACGTTCCGAAGACCCGAAAGGGCCTGAGCATCTAGGGGGGTCTGGGGGCATGCCCCCCCAGAAATTTTTTGACCATGAAACCCCTGGAAATGCATTTTCCTGCTTTCTAGGGCATGAAAATGGCAATTTTCCTAATCAAAAATGCTGATAAAACAGAGTGATAATATATTATAGTACATCATCAGCAAATAGTGAAATAACATCTTTGTTGCACCAACCTATGCAAGTGGTCCTTATTTTAGTACTGTTTGTTTTTCACAGTGCATAATTTCAAATTCATGCACCTTAATTTACAGAGATCAAATGAATAAAGTTATAAAATATCTCCAACAGACTTAAGTGTTCCTTGTTTCAAAAAAAAAAAAAGTGACAGTCCATAATCAGCAAATCGTAAAACTAAGCCCTTTGTTGCACCAACCTATACTGTTCTCATTTTAGTACAATTTGATTTTCACAATGCATACAAGTTTTATACGGAGATCAAATGAATGAAGTTATTAATATCTCCAAACTCCTTGAGTATTCCTTGCTTGAAAAGAAAGAAATGACAATCTACATTGTATCTTCATGTCACAATAACGTATTAATATTTAATTAGTAATCATCATTCTCACAATCAGAGCTGTCATACGTGCACATGTTCAGAAGCAGCTTCTTGAAGACTTGTTGCTGTGAATAAATCTCATCTTCAAGATCTTGAACCTCTTCGTGTAGGAAATCCACTTCTTCAGTCAGAGTAGTAATGGTCTCCTGGAGCTCTTCACCTTCACTTGTGCATGTTGATGCAGTTGCAGTTGCTGTCACTGGGGGCAGTTTTCTTCGATTTTTTTCTTGAAGCCAGAGGCCAAGTGCATTTGATATGACATCTGTTGACTCTGACACAGGAGGGCCATTAATGGTAATTTGCAAGAGGCATTCCAGCATGTCATCTTTCAGTGAATTTCGAAGCCTTGTTTTAATGTGCTTCAACACACTTGCGCCTCGTTCTGGCCAGGCATTTGTTACTGGTAGACTTTGAGCTACAGCAGCCAGCTTCACCAAGTTTGGGAACATAACTTTGAACGATGGAATACTGCATAGCTTGGTTAGCAACCACTCAGTTGAAGTTACTTCTGGTTGTTGTGCTTCGGTCGTGGGACATTCTGACTTCAAATCTTGTGCAATAAACTTGAAATGTTCCCATTCAGACTTAAGGGCTTCGACTTCCACATACCCTGTGGCGCCAAAGTGATCCGAGAGTGTGGCTATGTGGTTCATGCCTTAGATCTTGAAATCTGGGGCTTCCTTTACAGGGAGAACTTGCAAGTCGAAGATTGAAAATGCTTGTACAAGTGGCAGAGAAGGGAATCTTGCTGCTATGTTCTCTTTCAACTTAGCCACATAGGATGTAATCAAGTCATTTAGGAACATGGTACTTGCTGGAGTTACTTCGATTCCAGCCAGGGCAAGTTTTCCATTCTCGGATAGATCAACACTCAGTGATCTAAGAATTTCATCTTTCCTTTTCAGAACATCATCAAGCTTAGCAAGGCAGTAAGAAACAGCTGATGGTAGACCAGCAAAGCACAGTTCTCCATGCTGAAGAGTTTTGCTGAGAACTGCTAAGTGTGTGAGGATTTCTTTAAGAATGTAGAGTGTACCGATAAATTTGTGACTTCTGGTTTGCGTCAGTAGACCTGAAGCAGTAGCATCACCCTCCTTAAAGAACTCAAACGTTTGCAGGTGTCCAATAAACTCTTGAACCATTGCCCTTACAGACTCACCAAAGGAAAGCCAGCGACTTGCAACCGCTTTCTTTGCCTTCTTCATATGCTTCTTTGCTTGGGAAAGCTGATCTTTTGGCAGAAGATTGTGTAGCCCTGACTGCACAGCAGCAAACTTTGCTGTTTTCTTGGGGGAATACTCATAGAACTTCCATACTTGTAGCAGAAGACCTTCAACTTTCTTGATATAATTCAGCTCTTTAGAAGCATCTGCACACGCAAGTGCGAGTCTGTGGCACACACAGTGGATGTTAATTAGATCTGGTACTTCTCTCTTTATGATTTCTGCCATTCCATTGTGCCTGCCAATCATTGCTCCTGCTCCATCTGTAACACAACTTTTCATCTTCTTCAGTTCCAGCTGGCAATCCTCAACAATTTTCTTGAGACACTTGGCCAACTCTTGTCCAGTGGCAGCGTCGGTCATATGTTCTGTGTGCAAAAAGTCTGTCTGGGGCATTCCACTTGCGTTGACATACTTCACAAAGACAACAAATTGCTGGAGTACTGATATGTCTGTAACCTCATCTGCAAGGCAGCCAAATACTTCTGAGGATGCAGCAGCCTTAATGAATTTATCTTTGATAGCTTTTCCCAGGAAGAGGAATACTTCACGGATAGAACCTTGTGATCTGTGCTGAAAGTGTTTTATCTCCTGTAACCCAAGCCTTTCCAACAATGTAATTAAAGATGTAGCTTTCGTGTTTGTGATCTCTTCTTTGGCTATCCAGTAAAGTGTAGTGAATACCTTTAAGAGCACTGTATTCTTCACCATTTCCCTTTCTTGCACTTCCTTGTGGAATGGTGATGTTCTCTGTAGGTGCTCTTTATTGATGGCCGCCTCATGCATGGCACTGTTTGCGTGAAGTTTGATGGCTTGCGTAATGTTACGAACACATGGTTTGGAGTTCCAAGTACTGTCACCATTTGTTGGACTTGCGGTGTCATGACAACGGCACAGGAAACAAAACATTCCGACATTTTCTACATACACAAGCCACCAGATGCCTGTCGATGCATCAAACACGTTCTGATTTTCATTTTGTTTAAACAACAATTGATGCTGGAACCGGTAGATCCGTTTTGATGTTTCTGAATATCAAGACACAGTATTTCTGTTAATTTCATGGTTAACTCTCCATTCGCTTTTTGTTTTGAATATGGTTTGATGTTTGCTAACAGTTATAATAATTCGTTATTATGGTCAAATTCATAAAACGGGAGTGAAACCGGAAATAAAAATTATAATAACATCTCTACATTACCGAGCTGTCTTACCTTTAGAGGAGCTCAAATAAGCTGGATCAGACATTGAACATCTCTTTCCGTTACAGTGATAATAAGAATGAAATGCTTTAACATTTCTAGACTCGGGAAATTTTTTTTCCACTCTTTGTAGCATAATACTCAGTTCTACCGGCTGCCCACGTGTGGCTGAAGTACTTGCAGTACTTGAAGCTGTGATCGCTGGTATTTGTTGACCGCCTCAACCGGCTGTTTTGTGACCTTCCTCATTTCCATCGGTCCGTTGAGATTTAGAAAAAAATTTGTCGATCCCAGGCTGTTTTGACGTGGGTTCTTTTCTCTTATTCATATTAAAACATAACTTTCTCGACTCTACACATGCGCGGGACCAAACACGGTCGATCAGCCTGGACAAGACTCTACATCGGTCAGCCGAATTTCTTAAAAGGTAGGAGCAGCGCATTGCGTAATAAGTTTTGCTAAAAATGGCATCTGAATGTAATTCACGGCGATTAGGCAAACTGAAGGTTCATCTCCAGGGTGAAATATAAATAGTAGAACCAAGGAGGCAAGATACCAAGAAACAGTTATGTTTATTTCAACAGGTAAATGTTTAAAAATAAATTAGGTAAGAGTAGGATTTTCATACCATCAATCGACATCTTCACCCGTAACATCGAGTGAACTCAGCCGTAACAGGTGTTACGGGTTACGGCCCTTAATGACAGCCCTGAATCTGTTCCCAGATTTCCCCTCTGTATACTATTTTCCTTTGACTTTAAGACAGCTAAGATTCAGTGGAATACACTATAAACAGTCTGCCTGTTTGCTGTTCAACAAAATAATAAGGTTTCTTTTGTTTTTTCTTTCTCCAAAAGATGCCGCTTGGAAAACTGAGCTTTTTGCATAAGTTATTTCTCGAGAACGAAGAGCGCCCCAGCCAAAAAAAATTCAGAGCAATGTTTCTCAGGTACAACGAAGCCTACATGCCAAAATTCAGCTATTTTTGAACACTTTCAAAATGGTCAAAAAATCTAGGGGACATTCTTGCACGCGGCCTTTCAATTATCTCCTCAGAGCTTTATTATCTAGCTCTCTGCACGCACTGCAGGCCTATGATGCTCTCTCATTATAGGCCTGCAGTGCGTGCAGAGAGCTAGATAATAAAGCTCTGAGGAGATAATTATGTTTGTTTTCGTAGAATTATGCTCATCTGGTTGTTAGATAGCACTAAACTGCATTGTACAACATTAAGAATATTTCTGTCTTCATGTATTTCAACAGAGAAAAGTGTTAAGCAAACTCAGCACCATGCTAATGTAGAAGAAGAGCAAACAGCTGACAGAAACAGGGAAGATGATTCAGAGGATAAGGTACAGGTTTTTAAATTTTTGTTAATTTTTATGGCGGGGATTAAATTAAAGCAGCCTGGATTGATGTCTACATGTACTTGTACATTCTATAATGTGCATTGTTCAAGTGAGATCCTACAGTGTAAACTGCAGTGATCATGGCTACATAGACAACAAAACCTGACCCACATTACACAATGGAAATAGAAAACTCCACATTCAGTTGTTTGGGTCAATCAGTGCTTTCCAATTAAGAGCAATACGTGTACATTCAAAGATGAATTAAGATGCAATTCTCTGTTTTGCTCTGTGATGTGTTTCTGAAAATTGTTTATTCATATCTTAACCCTTCCTACAGAAAGTTTTGAGAATATCCAGTGACAATCATAGGTACAAATTAATGTGCTGTAGAATTTATGACTGGATACTTCTGAGAACTATATTTAGTGGTTCAGTGCTGCAGTATTAGCTTCGATTGTCTAAGTACAGTTGGATGGCACTAATTTGAACTAATTAAATTCCTAGTTGTTTCAAAAACAATTTCCCTTGGATTTTCCCTCTTTTTCCAGTCATCTATTATTGGCTATTTCAAACTCTGTTATTTCTAACTCCTTACAATTTCTTCAGGTTTCTGTAGGAAAGGCTTAAGGCAGCATATATGTATATTTATGTAGGAAAGCCCAACTCTAAAAATGAAAGCTGTTCTTCTTGGGCTACAAATGGGGGGTCATGCTTCCAGACAGTCCTAACAAACAATGTGGGAAATTGGGAATGAGAATTTCTTCAGCTTCATAATCATGTGCTCACTCTTCGTAAACAACATAAGTGAGGGCTTGTGTGCAAAAAGGGCATATATAGCATTTTGGGCCGATTTTTATTTTTTGCAGGATCAAGCTAATTTTTGGCAGACTGACTTGTTTTGACATGAAAAGCATCATTGCATAATTGCTTTTTTTGGTTTCCGCTTCGTTTTCGACAAAAACCGTATGCAAAAAACTCAGTTTTCCAAGGGTATCTTTTGGAGATCTTTTGTTTAGCGAAAAACAAAAGAAACCTTTGTTTTGCTAAAAAATGAAGTCACCGAAGCGTGGTATTTGCCCCTAGTTTTATTATTCATATAATTACACAATTCTCTTACTGTTGCTTCATTAGCACAAGTGGATAAGGCGCTGAATGGGCCGCATCTGAGTTTGTTTTCTCGTGACACCAGTTCGATACGAGGTCGGTCAATTTTTTTTTCGGGTCTATTTCTCTACTTCTTTCAAAAATCAAAACATATAATTATTTTTAAAAAAATTGTGCTGTCGGAGCTGCTAAAAGTAACCGTTTAAGTTTGCGTTGCGTCAAAATCCACCTTTGAAGGATTTGCTCTAAAAGATGCCGCTCGGAAAACTGAGTTTTTTGTGTGCGTTATTTCTCGAAAACGAAGCACAAATCAACAAAAACAATTACGCGACGATGCTTTTCATGTCGAAACAAGTCAGTCTGCCAAAAATTAGTTTGATCCTGCAAAAAATAAAAATCGGCCCAAAATGCTATATACGCCCTTTTTGCACGAAAGCCTTCAATTTATAGAATGTTGTGTTTTGTGAGGTAAGCTTTTGAAAGAATCATGCCTTATATACTCGTCTCATATACAAAGATGTTGAGCATTTTCAGAACAGGTCAACCCACGAATTCTATAGCTTGAAAGCTAGCAAAAGTTCATGCTTACACAAATGAGCCATAAATATTATAATAAACAACAAGCTATGATGCTGAGACAAAACCTCAGATGTGGAAAAAACCCCGAATCTTTGTGAACAGAACTTCAAAGGTGAAGCAAACAACATGCAATTGGATAAAAAGGATACTCAACGAGGCATCTTGAATATAGTAAATACCTTAAGAAACTTATTAACTTTTAAATATCCTTTAAAAGAGTAAAATAGATATAATTGCATTATTTTTTGCAGGCCCCGTCTTCAGAAACATCAGAAAGCAAGGGAAGTCTGGGATTTTTTTCACAAGTGTTTTCTGAGTTAGCTGCGCCTCTTTATGAAGAGGACGAACAGGATTTTCTGTTGGAAGATAGAGAACCTGAAAATCTATCTGTAGAAGATGAGATGGGAGATGATGATCCAGAGGATGCAATTTATGAAACAAGCAATGGTGAAGACAATAAGCCTAATTTTGCATCCCCTCGATTTGAAAAGTCACTTACAGAGAATGTAAATCCTGCACGAACTGCAGAGGAAGAAACCTATTTTGGTGGTGCCACTGAGAGTGAGGCTGATCAAGAAAAAGGGGAGGACCAACCATTGCCCAATGCTATTAAGGAGGGTAATGTTTCAGCCTCTCTGCCATATTCATCCACCTTAGATTTGGCAAATGCCGAAAATAAAAACCCTGAACTTCCAGATGCACATACTGTGAACCAGATGTAGAAATTGACAGCAGACTGGAGGAGGGATCAAAAGACCTTGATAAGGTGCAGTCTGAGCAAGACTCAGCAGTAGATACAAAGTATGAATCCTCAGTTAAAACAAACTGACGATAAAGAAATTGAGAGCCACCAGGAGAAAGAACAATCAAACAGTAAAAAGATGCAGTTTGAGGAAGATTTAACTGTGAATTCAGTAAATGCTGAGGATTCAAAAACCGAACCTTCGGTTAAAGAAAACCCTGCCGAGAAGGAGGCAGAAATTGACAGTGCCGGTGTTAACAGGGGAAAGCAAGACCCTGAGCAGGAGGAGCCAAGGAGTGCAGACAGCTCAGGACGGATGCCGTTTGATAAGAAACAGCCTCACCATGAGGACGGTGCAAAAGAGCTGTTAGATGAAGACTTGGAGCATCTGCGAGTTAAAAGCAAACCTCAAGAACAAGTTCCATCAGATGCACTGGAGGAGGAAGAACAAGATTTAAAAAAAAAATGAAAAAGAAGAGGCAGAGGAACAAGAAGCCAAAGAAAGAATGGAAGAGCAGGCAAGGAAATTCAGTCTAGAGAAGGCAAAAAGGGATGCAGAAAAGAAGGAGAAAGTATTGGAAGAGCAGGTGAAGAATCTGAGGTTGGAGAAGGAAAAAAGAGATGCAGAAGAGAAGAAGAAAGCAACTGTCGAGCAGACAAGATTTAGCTCTTGTTGGAGGTAGAAAAAAGGAATGCAGAAGAGAAGAAGAAAGCAATGGCAGCGCAGGCAAGGAAAGTCAGGCTAGAGAAGGAAAAGAAGGCTGCAGAAGAAGAGAAGCAACGGAAAGAGGAGGAAGCTAGACAACTAAGGCTTGAGTCACAGAGAAAGCAACGGCAGCAGATAGAAGAAACTGAAAAGATGGAGATGGAAAGGTTGCATAGGGAGGAGGAGAAAGAAATTTGTTTGTAAATACCTAGTGGTGCTGAAAGAAAAGAAGAAGAGGTTGATGACAAGATGCCAGGGGAGGAAGGGATAGATCAAGAAAAAGAAAACCCAACTCAGGAGAAGGGAAAAACTAGCAAAGACAGTGAAGATGAGGAACATATGAAAATCAAAGGTGCCTTTGACCAAAAGATGGCTGAGGAAGAAGCTGCGTTGAAAAGGAGACTGGAAATGTTAAATGAGGAGAGAAGGAATTTTGAAAAGATGGCTGAGGAATATCGAGTCAGGAAAAAAGAGAGACAACAAAAAGAACAGGAGCAAAAAATGTCTACCAAGCATAGTGCTGAAAGTGAACTCAGCAAGGCAGTGACAGCTGTTTCACCATCTTCTAAGCAAGTCAAAACTTTACATGATCAAGGTTGGTACATGTTGAATGTTAAACAGGGTTTTAAGAGACCACCCCTGGCTAAAAAATCAGCTACATTGATTTTTGAGCCGCATGGATGTACTTTTCGTGATTCAAACACATGCAGAAGTAAAGAGTAATTTAGGGAAAACACAGTTTTTTTGGAACGTGATTGAACCTTGACCCTCCTTGTCTCAGGCAGTTAAGGTTGTAGTGAGAGTGGGGGCACAGTGTCAGGGTGTGGTGTACGTTTTCAGTTACACTAGCACTGTAGGGTAAAAATTGGAAAAATTCTAGGAATTATATTGTTGACGTTTTGACCTTTTCATAAATTGATTTTTTTTTTTAGGAATTATCTGAGTGTGTTTCTATTGATTGACCCTTAGGAATTTGTTATTGATGCATGGTCTTTAAAACTTAGCTGAAATCCTGTACACGGAATTTTAAGCTCACTATAACAAGGTTGATAATGGAAGAGCTCAGTGCTTTCAGTATCATATGAATTGGGCAGTGTCACCTACTTCAAATTCCACTTTTGTGCAACTTTTGTCAGAGAGCAACAGACAGGCTCATGACAACGTCGTAAAGTTACAGGGCCAAATTTTGAAAACTGGGTACGTTATACTGTTGGAACTATTTGTAACAGAATACTCACCAGAACTTTGGCAGGTCATTGAAAGTACTGACAGCTATAAAAATATTGACAAGGCCAACCATACAAAATGACGGATATCTAAGTATTTTGCTTCATTATACCACTTTACAAGGCTTTAAAGCAGAAATCTGGTGAACATTCTGAATTTTTTTGTATGCTGACTGAATTGTAGATTGTCAACGCTCTAGCTATACAACTGTCAGACATTCACAATCTTTCAACATTTCAAGTGAAAAGACGTGGATGGCAAATGATTTGTGAGGCTAACATGACACATGCAAGTACTTATTTTAAATAGTGTACTTAAGGGAAAATGTGTTGTAAATAATATAACTATTGATGTTCATTTTTCAAATGAATATTAAAGTTATCTGTTGTTGCTATTATCATTACAAACAGCAGCTGCACAAACAATGAATACTTCTGCTACAACTACCACTGCACCAGCTGTGGATGAAGAGTTGGCAGCAAAAGAAGCAAACACTAAGATGGAAGCCACACTTGTCAAGTCTTTGCAGGCAATGCCAACAAAAGTCAAAGAACCAGTTGGTAGCCGCACGAAACGAACAACAACAACAGTGACAGCTACATCAACGACTGCACTGAATAGGGAGGGCTTGAGCACTGTGGATGTAAAACCTAGTGAAGCAACTGATGGTATGCAAAAGGAGCATGTGGATGACAGCAAAGAGGATCATAAGATCCCTTCAGATGAAGCCACATGCATTGAAGGTTAGAATGGGCAGCTTCTTATTTGTAATTTGTAATTTTGTTCTTAAAGAAAGAACTTGTAACTACATGTAGTGCATGTGGTTGCGGGAATGGGAGCTAAGAAAAGATAATCCATTAGGATAATTTATTTGATGTGTCATATACAAGCTAATGTTTTAATACACAATGTCTGATTTATTTAATTTAAGGGGACAATACTGTACATCAACTAATTAAAAGTAAAATTTTAGCAGTCCATTGTTTGATGTTTCTACCTTTTTACAGAGTGACTACTCCTTGACCACGGCCACTTAGGCAAATTCTTTGCAAATTGACCACTAGCATTTTAAAAGTTTTAAGATGGTTGCTAATCATTGAAGTGACCACAAATCTGTTGTCTTTGTAATGTACCTGTAGCTTGATTTCATCGATTATTTGTTGGAGAACTATGGTTAACCTCCACAATTTTCATTCATTAAATTTGTAGAAAATTTTGTCAGGCAGCCTTAGTTAGAGTGGTCGCATTGTAATATTTTGTCTGAAGTTTTTTGGCAAATCTTTTAGAAAATTAACACACATAAATTAATCCTGCTGACCATCATGAGGAACAATGCACAAAAGTTTTCTAATTATTTCAGCATACAGTACTTACCGCTCAATATTAATTTAAGACAAAAACTTATATTGTATAATTACTTTTGCAGGCTTTTGTCAAGCAAAACCAAATGTGATATCACTTGACTCGCGGTTCCAACAAGTTGAAGACAGTTTGACTTCAAAGGTTGTCTTGGGTGAAACTCAGTTCAATAGCATCGAAGAGAATAAGGACTCTCTAGTGAATGATACCCTCAGTGGATATGCTACCTTCATGAGGGCATTCCGTAACTTCCATGATTAGTCTGTGCTTTTTGTCTTCTCCTATTGACCTGTGGCAAGGATTACGACCAGAGACTTGCTGGCTTATGTTGGATTAGATGGGGTAAGCTACCTTTCAGTACTGTGGGAGATTCAGTGACCAGCTAATAATTAGCTAATGGTCTTGGTTTGAGCCCTGGCTAAGGTCATTGTATGCACCCTTTGGGCAAGACACGTTACTCTCATAGCAGGTGTTGGCAGAATTAATGCTGAGGGGAGGGGATAACCCCAGTAATAGACCGGCACCCCATCCACTGGGTAGAAGAAATATTTCTAGTCCCTTACTACGGGAACTGTCAAGGATAATCTTTAGTGATATGGACCACCTGACAAGGCACAGACTTTACCTTGCATGCATCTTTCAATGTTGACTCCTGTTGAATTGCTTTAATCCACAGTTGCATGTAACTGATTTTGTGGTTATACTCATGTTGTTACATGTATGCCATTTTGTTGCTGGTATGAACCAGTTTTAGGGGAAAACAAAACTCGGCAGTCATATATGTACGAAAAAATCTGGTGAAATGATTTTGGCACACACTTCTTGTGCAATTTTTGAGTTATTTTTTTTGTAAAAAAAATACCTCTTAGTCGGCGCGTCAGGTATGTTATGGACGGGTCAATGGATGAGTGAGTGAGTGAGTGAGTGAGAGATGTACATGTATGTATGTCACACCAATCAGATTGGATCTACTATAAACAGCCAATCAAATTTCTTGTTGTAAAGGTAAACAGTATGTGAGAAGATTTGATCCCGATACAGTTTAGAACAGCCATATTTATTCTTCTATAAAAGAGGAGGAAGTATTCATATATTGGGTTTACTTTGACATTTTCTGTGGGTTAGGCTGAGGATTTTAGTTAAATGAACGAGATGAGCCTTTGGTTCGTTAGTTAGTAGTATGCAAATGCAACGAGATATTTTTATTTTTAGTTACAAAGGTAACTTGATACTTTTGTTTTTCACAAGGAGTAAATTCAAAATTTTTAGAGGTCACGAATCATCGCTTTTAGTTCTTAGGACATATTTTAGAGTAGACAAGACTATTTAGATTTGAAACAGTTCTAACGTTTACAATAGTAAGTGCAGGTGACGATTGTTTTGTTCTTGTTGCATGCAAATATAACGAGATATTTTTTTTTAGTTACAAAGTGTAATTTGACACTCTTGTTTTTCACAAGAGAGTAAATTCAATTAGAGCTGACGAATCGTCACTGCTCTTTCCCACGAGATGTTTGCTATCTTTAGTAACAAATGGTAACTTAACACTTTTTGTTTTTTATATGGGAGTAAATTCAATTAGAGTTGACAACTTATCGGCTATTGTTCCCAGGATATTAAACCAAAAAAAGCTTTCATTTCTGGATGGTTTGTATGTCTCTGCAGTAGCAGTTTATTTCTGTTTGATGGGCATTCTTTTCAGTCTGATATTTTTAAGGTAAAAAGTATCAAAACTCTCAAATGTTCTTTGAAGACTGTGTGGCACCAAGTTAAAGTGCAATGTAATTAAATCAGACTTTCAATGTGTCAGAGAGGTTTTTTTTTTCTCCTTTCTATTTTCAGTGAAGAAGTGCTGTGTTGTGTTGTGTTGTGTAAAAAGGGTAAACTTACGACTCATATAAAATGCGAAAAGGTCTCTTAACTTGAGTATTTTTGAGCAAAAATTCCTCTTGGGGGTTGGAAGGGCTATGTGATGGGTGAGTGAGGGAGTTATGCATGTGCACGTGTCACACCAATCACAGTGTGGGTTTTATCAAAGAATGAATCAAAGAAGAGAAAAAGATGGTATCTACATTAATCTGGAGACGTGTCAGATTACTGTGGTTTGTTCAAACATTTTATGGCTTACTATTTAGCTATCTTACCATTACCCATGTAACATCGTATGTACATCATAAATTCCCAGTTTCATTCTTGCTGTACATCGCAACCAAAAAAACTTGTCAGATTTACCAAATCATTACTGTAAACAGCTCCATGAATGCTCCTATCTCCGGCACTTCACACAAAAAAAATAACTCTTGCACATCTTGTGTGCCTATGTTAAATTGTTGCTGTTATTTTGTCTTCAGATGTTTGAGCAGTTGTGCAATGATCTCGCTGATGTCCATCCCGCTGTTCTGTTTGTGACGTTCCTGTTTGGTACTCTGGGATTTCTTTATTTCTTCTGGTTGCTTACTGTAAGTACATGACATTGTATCAATGTGCATGTACTTGTACATGTAAAGTTCTAATTAATATTATTTTGTACTTTGAAACCCTATTTTACATCCACATTGCATTCATGCCCCAGAGTAGTAACCATGTTGGTTTTTGACAGTTATGTATAGTTATCTCTAGTAATTTATCTCCCTGTTGGCATTATTTTCAGTTTGGAAGGATGCGACACAGTGCACAGGGACCTAATCCTCATGGTAAGTGTTAATTCTCCTTACTATATAATACATTGACAAGCAGACAGGTGATGAGAAGAAAGAAAATCATCAAGCTGAGACAGTCAAGTCTCAGACCTAATGCTAACAAGGATAAAGGAATGTATATTATGGACATTGGCCAAGCTCGTATGGTCAAGATGGCTGGATATTTGCCAAGTTCTTTTTTTGTGTGTTTATGGAAGGAAATGGAGTTGGGGTCCGTAAACATACAAAAAAGAACAAGGCTAATATCCTGCCATCTTGCCCAAACAAGCTTGGTCAATAAAGGATTTATTATATTGGGAAAAAAGAACACTTTTCTTGCAGGACACAGCAGGTAATGCTGAGAGGACAAGATAGCACCATCTTGTGTGCTCTGGTAGCCAATAACAGTGCAGGATTCGGTTCATCTTGCCTACTCACGGAGCTGTAGCCATAAATTATAATAGCTTAGACTGATAAAGTTTATTGGCACAAATCTTGAAAAAAAACACTGAATGTCATTACACTGTCAAGGTTGTTTCACACAGTCAAGGAGCTTGTCACACAGGTCAAGGATAAATCCCTGGGACAATGAATCCCTGGGGCAGTGAACTCCTGGAACATTACATGTATAACGTGGGGATGATTTCCTGGTAGCACTACCATGACGAAACTGGTTGTAACATGGATACATGAACTGCAGCTCTGTGATTTATTGTACAGTTGTTATTGCTCATCTTTTCATTTGCTCTTGTGCAATTGCTTACAAACTGTGTTCATCCTAATGGGACCAATTGAAAGTTTAGTTGCTGCAACAAGATTTTCTTTCCTAATTGAAATAGTGTTAAGTGTTTTACTTTCAGTCATTGACCATGCATGCATATTTCCGTTTATTTTGAACCCTTTAGATGTCCTGAGGAGTTATCAAGCAAGGGTTCGCATCTTAGATGAGGAAGTTAAATCAATGGAGGCAGACAAACTTAAGTCTGATATGGAGAGAAATACTTCTTACAAAGAGGTATCTAAGCTGGTTTGAACAGAACGTGGCCTCGTGTATAGTATTTTTTGCCATGCCATACAATAGAAAGTACAGTACAGCCAATCAGAAAGGCTGTTGTAACTTATTTATCAGTTTGAACAAGCAAGTAAAACTTATGAAAGAAACCTTGGTAGGGATAACTATGTCTTGTTGTTCATCCAGACAGACAAATTGTTGAAAACAGGTACCCGGGAAACTTGTGGGTCATGTGTATTTAGCTTTAGATTTGGCTAATCTAGAATCGAATTACTGAGATGTTTTACTCTGCTAATTTTTTTAGAAACAGATTTCTGATGGACAGTTGAAAAGTGCCAATGAGATGGTTCTAAAACTCACGAAGGGAGAGGACAAACTCAAGGTTAGTGAACAACATAATAATTAACATTAATTTTTTGCTGTTGTTCTAGTTGCTGTAATGGTCTTCTCATTCTATTGGCCACTTGTGTTTTCAATTCTCTTATAGTGACAGTAATATTTAATTTTGTGTGTTTATAATTGTCCTAGTATAGCTTTTTACACTGTTTTAGAGATTGAACTTGTTAGAGATTAAAGATTACTGAGAGACCAGAGGGTCTAGATGACCAGTGGTGTGAGAGATCAGAACAAGAGAAAATAAAATATTAAATAAATCATTGTTGACTCATGTGCTGAGGTGGATTATTATTTCCATCTCACAAAATGATCATGACACTGAAAACTCTCAATTTTTCGTTGTTGTAGAAAGAAAAACAAGACCTTGAGGTGTTAGTGAAAGAAATGAAAGATAATTGTCAAAAATTGACAACTGAATCCAAAGAAAAGAGTGAGGAAATAGCGAGATGTGAGAACACGGTGAGCATTTTCCACAAACTATCACTTCATTATTTTTATGAAATAATGTTTTGCAATTCATATTAATACACATAGCATTTAATTTCTCTTATTACCAGATTTTGGACTTAAGAGCTAAGATTGAGGCTAATTATAAAGAGGGTGAAATTCAAAAGGTAAGGAATCCAAAATAATTATTGCTCCTTCGCAGGACATGTCATTTCATGTCATTTCAATTCCCTACTTTGGCCAGCGATTTTACAACATTGGTTGGTCTCGCATACTTTAGCATTGTGCAGTTCTAGAAAATATCCTTACTCTCCCAACACAAGGGATTAAAATGGATATTTTCTGGAACACACAAAATATTATATGTAAGCTGCTTACATGTACATAAACAGACTGATGACTCAATCCGACATGAAGTAATGATAATGCCTACAGAAGCAATGCATTATGGTGCATTTTCAAAGCAGATTTCGTGTATCAGATTTCAAGCAGATTTTTTTGTGAACTTTTTTTTCATATAAAAGGTAAAAAATCTAAAGCCTTTTGAGTTTTTGGACATGATGTCTGACTATAATGTAAAATCAGCTGGACAGTTCCCAAAATTTTGTTGGACTATGTCCCATGACTGACTGTTTAATAATTATTTCCAATATTGCAAGTAGTGTATGTATGTTAGTTTGTTGTTCATTTCCTTTTATGTCCAAGAATATTTGCTCATGTAATTTTTTTGGTCTCCCTCAGCTGAATGATAACTTCCAGAAACAACAGATAGAAACAGGCTCAGGCCAGTGAAAAGCATATTGAGCAACTTGATGAAAAAAATTCAACAACCAGAAATGGAAAACGAGAAGGTAGGGGAACAGCATAAAAAGATATGTTCTTTAATGTATCAACCAAAGTTTTTTTCTTGTAGGTTATTCAATTTTTACAAAGTTTGAGCCTCCCTTGTGCAGTTATTCTTTTGTTTATGACTATTCTGGCACATCAACCCTGCAATGGGCTGGCATTGTTTACGCTCAAGGAGGGAGTAGAGATAGTGATATTTTAGTACCAGCCTGATGGGCTGCAACTGTAGGCTTGAATATTAATTCTTATGAATTTTTTGAATTTTTAAGCCTTTTTATTGAACAATACTGTCCATAGAATGTAAAGTATGTGCATAGCCCCATAGAGGGTGTGGAATGTAACTTCACTCACATTTGCATTTTCCTTTTGGGACAGCTTGAACATTTGCTGACAGAGACAAAAGAAAAGTAAGTTATACATAACTGTAAGAACTATTTATTATCGCAAAAGAATTTGATTTGAAAAAAGCTAAAGTTTGTAGTTTAGTAAAACTCTCTGGCAGTCTTAGGGGTGTGGAACACATCTATTTCTACTTGACCTGACTAACTCAGACATGAAATTGCACTTTATTGTAGGAAGCAAAATTTGCAAGTTGAATTTGACGATCAGTTGCTGCGTTTAACCGAGCTTCAACAACAGTATGAGTTCAGATGTAATGAGGTTGAGGTATGTGCAGTACACATATGAACGAACTCATTTGTTGCATTTGTTGATATTAAGTCAGTAATATTTATATCAACATTAACCTTGAATCATTTACGTGCAGTAATAATCATTGGACACTTTTCATATAACTAAGATGTTGAGCTCATAGGACCCTGGGGTGGCTGCGGGCTTTTAGAGAAGGGGGTTCAAGATATGGACCGCCAAAGGCATTCCCCTTATTGGGGTTGGGGGGGGGGGGAGGGGGAAGGGGGAAGGGGGTCTAAGGGCTTCATCCCCCAGAAAAATGGCATTTCTGATATTGTCTTTTTAGCAACAATTTATTTTTGTTCTCAGGTGTTGAAAGATTGTCTGAAGCAAATCAAATTACACAGAGATGGGAAGGAAGACCCTGGTGAGTAGAGACAACAGATTGTCATTTAAACAAATCCTTTAAATGTCATTAGATAGTGTGGAATTACGATATTCATGGCCACTAAAAAAATTGACAGGCATAGTTCTTTGATGTAAATTACCCTTATTTGAGAACTTGCTTTTTTTTTTTTTTGCTATTTTGGTATGTTTATTAGAAGCTTATGTATTCACATACGGTATGCTGCAAAGACTTGACATGACATGACACAACATGTCATGACATAGTAGATTAATCACCTAGTTTGGGTTCAATTGTTCTTATTCAATAGAGCATTGTGTTACCTGTCAGGATGTTGCATGCAATTTTCTGCACCCAACTCTTTTGAAGAAATTTTAAATTCTTATTTTGGCCTTAATTACAGCTCTCCTCTGCATGTATGTTAATCCTTTATCAAAAGACTCATAGATGTGGTGTTTTTTTTTTTACTCTATCTCTGTGTGCAATGCTTCATCTGCATTGAATATAGACTCTCCCCCCTCCCTGTTTCTTTAAAAGTTGTGATACAGTGCTTTAATTGCTTTTTCTTTGAACAGATGAAGATGAAATGGCAGGAAGATTGCAGAACTTAATGAATGTTAATGAAGTGAGGAAAATTTTATCTCAATATACTGTACCAGTTGAGAAGTGACTTAACAGAGAACACTAACAGAACATGGTCACTTTTTATTCCATATCTGTTCTGTTTCCATGTATCCCGTCTCCACAACCATTCTGTAAGCAGTCGCAACCTGTTTGGTGGCTTCGAAGTGAGACTGTGAGGCACTTTATTTAAGTTAGAGTGTATTCTTATAAACAACTTTGAGCATATGTATTTTGTATTCAGTTGTTTTTACTTGCGTATACGCTGTAATTTTAGAAAACAATTCTCTCAAAAATATCGCAATTATGCCAGTCCTGCTATTTACAATATTAATTGAAACAACTGAGCAAACTCTCTTTGATATGATGACCGTCCAGTAAATGTACATGTACGGTTGCACCTGTGTTGTGGATTGAGTTCTGCAGGAGGAAAAAAACTGTGTGCTTTGCGTTCCAGATTACGAGGGAAAATAAGAAATTGCAAGAGGAGGTCACAGAACTGGAAACAGAGGCTGAACAGCTCAGAAGGATCAGGAAGATGTTGGAAAGTAAGTTTTCCTAGCCCAGAACATGGGTCATTTTGCAACTTTACCGATGTAAACTTAATGTTCACGTTTTATGAATGTAGCTTGCCCTTGTAATGGCAATCTGAAGTGATACTTGCATGAAAAATATCATTACCATAACGGAACTTTCAGTTTTTACCCCAGCAATCATTGTTAAGTTAAACGGAATTGAATGTGTTGAAGAGGGTTGCAAGGTCATTGAACAAAACCTGAATTACTTTTGCTTGCAGATAACAATGTGGAGAAGACAGAGAGATTGGAACAAGCTGAAAGCAAAGCCAGTCAAGCCATGCTGACACAGCGAGAGAAAGAAATTGAACTTGATGCCTTGCAGAAGTATTTCAAATCAACTGAAGTGGAATTACACTGGTGAGTGACTCTGTCTTCCCTGTGAATCTTTGAAGTGTGTACTGGAGAAATTAGAGATTAATTCTTAGATGCATTTGAGAAAGTAGAATAGGGAGAATATAAACTTATCTACTCAACTACATGCACTATTTTCTCCGATTGTCTAATCCGCTGTCACTAGAGCACTCTTCTACAGGGTGTCGTAAAACCAAACCCAGAGAAGTCGCTCTGGCCAATGACAAAGGAGTCACGGTCCAGTGAGCCAATCAAAATGCGATGCACGTACAGGCAGACAGCATGAAGCGTGGGAAAACGTCTCCGAGCGAGTCATGATTGGTTTTGGTTTTACCTCTGATTGGATGAGAAAGTGGCAGGATGTTTTAAGCCAGTCACCTGGCATCGCAATGCAAAAGCAAAGCAAGTTGGAATTATTTTTTGACACTCATGTGAAAAGGTCTCTTTTGCAAACAGAACCAAACTTATAACTGCATAGTAATACCAAGTTGTGAACCATTTACATTAGTTGGCCATTTGAAATTAAACATGACAAAGTGAAAAAAACAAGTACAAGGACAAGTGCAAAATGGTTGTCATTAAGACAAAAGACTTAGCATTAATACATGTAATCAGTTCAAATGCTGACCATAGCTACATTTGTTAATAGTTAAGTTTTGCTGTCACCCTTCTTCTACAAAAATATTTTTTTAGTGATGTGTATATGTATATGCTCTTTTAGGAAAATAACTGCTGAGGAGATCCCTAATATTAATGGAACATACACTGTACATAGATGTAAAAGAGTTCAATAATTTGGTACTTAAGATTGTAACATTTTGTTTGATTTCTCTGTATTTACAGACTACTTGATGGGATTATAATTTCTGCACTAAGTTCAGTGAACAAACTGACTTGGAAGTTGAGTTCTGCAACCCATCCTGTGTGTAGTAATATCATAGTTGCAACGTTGTGACAGATTCACTGTATTACATTATTAAAAAACATGTATACATGTATTAACTAATTCTTGAAGTGCCTGTTAAATTAATCAGTTTTTCTCAGAGATAATTTACTAATGGTTTATTTAAATAATTGCTTTTTTGGCTTTGAAATGATATTTATTGTGCTTGGTTTATGTTGCTTTCACAGGGTTGCCACTCATTAGAACCCAAAAAATTCCCTGACTTTTCCCTGACTTTTCACTGACCTCAAAACAATTTTCACTGACCTTGCGTTAGGTGAATTATCAAATGAGCCAAATCCACTTTTACATTAGCTTTAGTTTCTTCTGCAAACCATCAATATTCTTCTCTTCATTTTCAATCTCTTTGAACGCATGGCACTTGACTTCACCAACAAATCCATTTTGTGTTTT
>NW_028301552.1:29612500-29637500 GCF_042242905.1 Orbicella faveolata
AGCTTGGCTAGTAATACCTTAAAAATTTATGGTCTTGCATATTCTTCCTTCGTTTTTCTTGTTTATGCTTTATTCCAACAAAGCACCACTACTTGGACTGTATTAAAATATACAATTGTTGCACTGACAAACGCCAACATAGACTTACCTTTACAACTTATTTCAAACTTACAGGGGAACTCTAGCTATAAAAGCTTGGTTCAACTTGCAGTTGTTGTTCTTTAGTTGTTTCAACTTCCCAAGCGATGGAAACAGGTGTTTGACAGACTACACCACGGTCCGCCACACTTTGATCAAAATGGCCGAAGGAAAACTCTGGTTCCCAAGCTTCTTCCGATTTCTCTTCCCTATTTGGAAGAAGGCATTCACAACGAAAAACACTGCATTTTAACGCATAAATCGATCGACTAGCATAATTTTCCAAATGAAAATGTCTTCATAATCTTCAAAAAACCTTGTGGCAACCTGAAAACAAAATTCCCTGACTTTTCACTGACTTTGACAAGAACTAAGATTTTCCCTGACTTTTTGCAAAATTCCCTGACTTTTTCCTGACCTTGAAAAATTTTCGTTTTTCCCTGACTTTTCACTGACCGTGGCAACCCTGTTTTAAATCACTTTTGTGGTAATCTGCTTTGAGCATGGCATAAATTAACATGAAATGGAGAACTGGGTCTTGAGCAAAGTTGTAGGATTAGTTTTTTTGTAGAAAGAAAGGGTTGAGCAGTTTGTGACATTCTACTGACAGCCTTGCCATTTGCAACGTCCAATAAGGTTAATTTGTTCCCTAGTGTTGTACAAATATGGCTCTCTAATTTAAAAATTATTATTTTCAATCTGTTGTTTGCCTTATAACCCCATGCCTTATAATTCTTGGTATGATTTAATCATAGCAAAATCAATTAATGGAACCCAGTAACAGCTCCTGTACTCCACAATCTCAGTCGAGAAAAAGAACAAATCACATTGAAATTGAATAATAAAGTATCATTAGAAACCTATGCAAGTATTCATGATGAGCAAAAAACAATCATATTTCCTATTCATACCAGGGTGATTTTGCTTATTGCAAACCCTTCCAGCAGGAGGAGACTCCATACAAAAGTGTAGATGGCTAACTGTATCTTTGGGGATCAAGTTAGAAAACAAAACTTTCCAACTTTCCACATGTGTATACTATTTTGGTATTTTTGCAAGATTTCATTTGGTAGAGATTTAGAGACTGAGTATATTATAACCACAAAATTTCAATCATACCCCACAACAACAAAAATGTGTAAACTTCTTTTGCGTGGGGTCCCCATGTTAACTAAGAAAGAATATAATGATTAATAATTAATGTCTTGTCTTTCTGAATAATGTAGGAAAGATCAAGAAATGCCACCAAAACGCACAGAAGACAATTCTGTTATGTGATCAAGAGTTTTGGTGGCTTCCCAGAAATCCTTGAAATCATGGCTCTATTTTCATCATCACATCATCTTACACCTCGATCTGCTGATGAAATCCTAGTTCCGGCTGAAACTATTAAATCGTGCGCAATTTACCTCACATACATGTTGGATTATTTTCATTAGTGACAGCCATAGTTAATAAAGGGGAATGGTTTTGAAACCCGACAAAGTTCTTTGTTGCATGTTTTTGTTCGCTTTTTTGGCCTTGACCGCGCACAAAACACAGTAGTTGTTTACTCCGTACGGAGGGACTAACCAATAAAAATGTTTTGGTTACATAATTCATGCATAGTGTATGAGCGCAAAACAATAGATTGTGCAGGGTCGTGGACCTTCCAACATAAATCTTGAAATCTACGTTAGCTCCTTTGATGTTTGCCGGGCTTCATAGCCAGTCCCCTCTATTAACTATGTAACAATATTCCAAAAAATAACTGAGGAGCTCTGCTTTTAGGCAAAAGTGAAAGTGCTTCGCTAAGCAAAAACTTATTACACGCTAAATAAAACAGATAGATAACTTTCCAAAGTTTATCTTGTTAAACTATACTTTTGCTCAGTTCTTGCTTACCAACTTTGTGAATTCAAATTTTGATTCTCCTCAAACTCAACACAACTGATGAAAAAATAGACAAAGTCTAGATGGTATGGAAAGCATGCATTCCACAGCGTTTGGTGATTATGAAGTTACCAGTGTTTTTCAAATTAATTGTCACTGATATTAATGAAACTACATACGATAGCTACAGAGAATTCAACAACATACATTTACGACAAGATTGACAAATTACTGATTCTATTAGAACGCCAACATCAAAAGCAGACTATAAACAATAATTAGTATTGACTTATCAGTTGATTAACTCCGCAAACAAGCTATAAGCATAAAGGAACCCTCAAAAAGGACAATTGCCCGATAAAACTGGATGACTTAATGGGAATCTATGTGTTGGAGTGCATTTCAGGAAACATTTGCACATGAATGGAACCAATCGATTATGCATAACGCCTTTGGGCGTACTGCATAAAAGGCTCTCAGTAAGTCGTCTCCAAATTTGTCAACATACATGTAGAATATTATGAACATTTTACCCGATAAATAAATGTATGCACACGATCGATTGTTTTGGGAGACAACAAATAAATTTCCAGAAAAAGAGATCTTAAAATAACGCGTTGAAAAAAGGAACTTAACAATTTTCGATTTTGAAAAGGTGTTAAATTATGATGGCGCAAGTATTTCAAGTGCGGTTATTGAAATCTGAAAATGGTGAATTAATTCCTCTGAAACTTGTGATTTCTGACATTTCAAGAATAACGGACCGATGCCCAAACCCTGCTTTGAACAACATCGTTTCACCTTGGCTAGAGAATTCTACAGATTAACTCTAATCCAAGGTTTATTCAACCCTCTTTTGAACAACCGGACTGTGAAGGTTGTAATATTGTATTCACTTTTGCTCAGTTTTCGTCTGCCATCTTTATGAATTCGGAATCTCCTTCTCTTCAAGGCACTGCCAAAAACTGGAGACGTTTGAATGGAATTCATTGGTGGTGGAAAGCATTCCTAAACCTGCAATAAGCAGTATTAGTTGATTATGAAGTTCCAGTCTTTTTCAAGTTGTCATTAAATTTGATCAAATTTTTAAACAAGATACGATAACTACAAAGGATTCAGTATCTACAGAGTTGTAAGAACGCCAACAACTGTAAACAGTAGTTGTTTATTGATCACTTGAAGAACCTCTTAAACATGCGTTAAATTAACATCAAGAAAGTCGGAAAAATGTACAATTTATCACTAATTTGTCTTTATGAGACATCAGCTGATAGATATGTGGTACCTTAATCGACTCCAGGTCAAAACTTTGCATTCGATTCACGATGAAACTAGATGACTTGATGGAATCTATGGGAAGCAGATTGTGTGTCGTGCATAACAAATTGCACAAACTGGTCACGAGTAACGCCTTTGGGCATCCTGCATAAAACTTAAAACTAAAGTTGCACTTGGACCAAACTGGTCCACATTGCCAGTACTAATCACAGTTTCCGTTTCACTCAGAGTCCACAACTATTGCTACCCACTCTGGAGTAGATGTTTGTTTGACATGGCAGAATACCTTTCAAAGGCCTACTCTGGGACCTTAAGTTGCCGTAACTTAAGGCAACTTTGGGCAATTTAAGGCGACTTAAGCAAAATTGGCAGAAAAAACATTGCGACTTCAGGCGATTAAAGGTGACTTAAGGCGACTTAAGGCGACTTGAGACTTTATTTCACTCGAGTGCTATAAATTTAAACTTAGCAACAGTCTCCATATATCTCTAGCAATAAACCAATATTGTGCCAGTACTGGTACATAATTAAGTCACCACAGTCTCAAATAGCCAGGGCTGGGTTGTTCAAAGCCTGATTAAACTATTAACCCAGGATTAGAGAGAATTTTGATTACTTTCATTTTTTGTAACTTTTTGGTCCAGTTTTCTGTTTATGTTGGTTGTCTTTCAGTTTTGAGTTTGATTCATTTTAAAACTACACAATCATAAGCAGTGAAAGATATTTCTATAAAAAAATATATAATTATATTACCTGGGTTAGCACTAACCGGCTTTCGAACAACCCAGGCCAGATTTCAAACCATTAAAAAAAAAAATACTATTAAAGAAAGAATTACCGCAACACTGAACAGTTACTGCTATAAGAATAATAATAACAATAAACAACAGCAAGGTAGCATGAAATTCAATATTAGTGTAGATATCACAATAAAACATCAAACAAAACTAATAAAAAATATATTCACAGTGACAAAAATTTTAAATTTAAGATATCTTGATTTAATTTGAAGTGTTTGCATATTTTCCATCAATTATTCAAACAACAGGGAAATCAAAATTAATTTAGCTCGTTTACATGTATTTATTTTACAATGCTTCCCGAATCATAAAAATCGTTATTTTGGTAGACTTATCTGCCATTTTTGGCATCTCCACTGTCAATTTCAGTCCTTTTCAGGGACCTAATCGAGTTAATGCTCTCCTGCCTCAGTCAGACAAAATATTCCAATACCATAATGAGTACCGCATGCTAAGTTCCTTCGTAAGAACAAGTCCAGTCAAATATCACCAACTACTTGTCAGGCTCCAGAAAACTTTGATGACCCTGGCAGTTTATACAGTATATCGATTCTTTTTAGAAGGTTTTCTTGATCAGACCACCAGAAAATACATCTTCCAAACCTTCACTAGTTTCCACCTGACATATTGCAAATGCCCAGAACGACATTTTCACAACGAAATACTAGAAATTGATACATCGATCGATACCAGACACACTAGTCCCGCCATTTTGATTCTCCCGGTAACCCTTGCGCCGCTAACTGGTTTCCATGCTTCAAAGAGACGAGACATCTGTGCCACGAAAATTCGAGTTTTCTTGCTAAGTGTTCGGGTGATTTGAAATCACCCGAACACTTAGCAAGAGAACTCGATAATAAATTACTGTATTCAAATTTCGGACAGTATTAGTTTGGCGACTTGTTTTCTTTCTTGTTTTTTATAAACGCCTGTCGGAGTAATCGTACTCACGTGAGCGCGAGTACGTCGCGTGAGCCGCGTACTTTAGTCACGGGGCCAAACTAAGTCACGTGCTCGTAACATTCGCCTGGCGGCCATGTTTATTGAGAGTTGATCACAGAGAATTTTCTGTACCTTAGCTTTCGTTAGCAACAGTAGCGCAGTCCACGTAAAGTGTATAAGATGATGTGAATACCTGGCTTCATCGAATGTATGAAAAGGATAAATAAACATTATGCTGCAAGTTGGCTCGTCCAATTACGAAATTCAAACGTTTACTGTACTAGTTGGTCGAATGTGGAAGTAAAATGCAAATAATGATTTTTGCTGGAGAAATGGCCCACTTTTGTCACTCTTTTACACAGGGTAAGTAAAGTATTTAAAGTGTAGACTCAGTTCGGTTCAATTGACTTTGGATGACTATATTTTTACTACTCAGTGTGAAAGTGACTAGAAAGAACTGAGCCTTAACCCAGAAATATCTTACTTTTTTTTTCTTTTCATCTTGATGATCTGGAACACCTCTCACTGTTGTTGTTTATTAATTATACACCGTAGGTCTTCAGAAGATTTGATTCAGAGATATTGTACAAAAATTAATAAGCTTTAATGAAATTATTGCAGTATAGTCATTTATATCTTTCCACATTTAATACATTTCCTGATGATAACACAGCGTGTCATCTTTTTTTATTAACTCTTTTACAATGAAGTACAAGAGAAAAATTAAACTTAATAGAAGTAAAAAGCCATCTATGAGAGAGCATACATCAGATTGTCATTCCTATTGAAGTATTGTCTGCATGTAGAAATTATTTCTGCTAACATGGGGGCTAGAGAGGTGCAGGACTATGATAATATTAGGTTTTTTTTATGTATAACGGAGTCACGGCTTTGAGGCATAATACAGTAATTGTCGGGTCCTCAGCTTTTTAAAGGACCCAAGTCAGCCTCTGCTATTCTCGATGCCATCAAAATTATTGATATTGCAGGGTAAGGCAAAGTCTTGATGCATTACTGTAAGTTGTGATACTGAAAGTATCTCCCTTTATCTTTAGTAGCTTCACAGTGATTTTCTTTGCTTTGACATGCTCCGAATAAAACATAAAAGCCAACCTCTTGTATGTAAACAAAAACAAAGGTGTGGCTGACTAAGGCCCTTTAAGGGGGGTTTAGATGGCTCCAATACATTGGGAATGCGTGTTAAAAAAAAAAATTAAAAGCACACCTATCGAGGTTACCTCTGGTGCACCCTACCCCCCCTGTTCCGTAACCAGTACCCATTTATACATCTGGGTGAGGAGAGGCACTATGAGAGTATGAACACAATGCAATGATCCCCAATAGGGGTCCATTGCACCAACCATTGGGTCATCGTGCCTCCTCCTCCGTAGAGTTAGAGTGGAGTTTACCCTAACATGACAGTTACAAGTCTGATAACCTTCTACAGGGGCAATTTGAGTGTGTTGAAACCTTTTTAACATTGGATAACGGATAGCAACTGAAGGCAACTTGGGACAACTTAAGGCGACTTAGGATGACTTAAGGCAACTTCAGGCGACTTAAGGTCCCAGAGTGGGCCTTTTCAACACTTATGACCAGCGAAACAATATGCCTCCATAAAAGCAACATGTATGGCTAGATAATTACATTGGTCTGTCACAAGACAACTCATCATTGTTTAAGGGAAAAGATAAGAAAACGAAATAGTTGATATTCAATCGTGACTTTAATTCCAAACATCTGACAATGACGTTCTTCTAGATGTACCTAGCGCAAAATGCTGACCCAACTCAATCTGTGAGTCAGAGAAGTTGTCACATTCTCGAGTAATTTTCTAACGTTTGCCCAGTTTTCTAATTCTTGTTCGCTTCAGCACAAATGCAAAACTGGCGAAGTCTTTTGTTAAAAGTGGAAAGTATTTTTGAACCCGGATCCCGCAGTGTTTTTTGATTATGAAGTTACTAGTCTTTTTCGAGTTGCCACTTACCTTGACATAAGAATTGAACTACATACAATAACTCCACAAAATTCGTAACATACATTGACAGTAAGATTGATAAATTATACTGCCTGGCAAGAACGCCAACATCAGAATGTAAGCAATAGATATTAATTTATTAGTTGATTAACTCCGACTCTCTGAAACATGCTATGAACGTAAAGGAAAAACAACCGACTGCTAGTTTACCTTAATGAGACATCAACTGAGGGTCACAGTACCTTGTAATCCGCTCCAGGTGAAATTTACTCACTCATTGGACGATAAAACTGGATGAATTAACGGGAATCTATGCTTCAGTGTCCGTGTATTCTAAGAAGCAGTAGACAAAGAACTAAACTGATCACGCGTAATGCCTTCGGGAATCCTGCATAAAACTTACTAGACAGGCTCTTAGTAAGACATCGTCTCTAAATTGGTCAACAGGAGTAATTGTGAATATTTTATCCCACAATTACAGACATGCAAGCAAAGGCACGCAATGTGTGCGAAAGTCAGCGACTTTCCAGACTAAATTTCTCTTTGTCGCGCTAATAAACGCAAGTTAAAAAGAAGCAGGGGGAGTTGCGAATAAATGCTTCCAGCTCTAGCGATGAAGCTTTTAAATGAATTTGCACCAGATTAAAAGTATAAAATGTTAATGTTTGAAAACGGCATACCTTAAATATTTAATAGTACCAAAGTATCATCCTTGTTCTCACGATATGATCAGTTTTTGAATAGCGATGTTTCAAATGCACTCTGCTAGTCTTTATCAAGCGATTGGGTCACTGGTAACAACATTGTGAGACACACGATATTTCATTTTATAATTCGTTAAATTTCGCTCCTGTGCGATCGGTCTAAACGCATCACGTGACTGGATATGACCCAGCTAAAACTGGGGAATATCTGAGTGATATTCCCCAATATTCAAAACTGCGCGTGTTGCGAAAAATATTTGAAGGATAATAAACAATATAGCCTTCATTTGGCGCGAAAATAAATAAACAGTGGCTCCCATTTGGCGCGAAAGTATGCTCGGATATTTGTCCGCGGACATTTTCTGTTCCGGAAGCGAACAGTTTTCCGAGAGCGAAACTGTGAGCTTTGAGGAACAGATAATGTCCAAGGACAAATATCCGAGCATATTTTCAAAGTCAAGTGGAGGCTATTTTGTTTATTATCCTTCAAATATTGTTGGCAACACGCGCAGTTTTGAAAATTGGGGATTATCACTCGGATATTCCCCAGTTTCATACTTACAGAAACCGCAGAAAAGCGCCGACCTGTTGGGCCACTAGGCTGTTATGCAGACTTTACTTTTTACGTACATGGCTTGAAAGAACACATTTTTTGCCGGTGTTTCGAATGCACAGGACACCATTAGCTTTTTGGTATATCAAGTCTAGTTTTAAAATTCTACAAATACTAGCACTGTATACGAGTATGTCCCACATGTTGGATAACATGCACTAAGATAACTCGTCACGCTTGTTAACAGGACCTAAAATTGTTTTGTCAAGCTCTTTTGCTGAAGCTTACGGCTGGCTTTTGGATTATCGTTGCACGCACACGGAGTTGAGACATACTCGACTGCTGTACAATTATTTTATTCTTTTCTTCTTTATTACAAGAATCAACGTCTTTCTATACATAATGGTAGCTTACTTATAAGTGATTAAGAATACTGCCACCTATCTTGACGTCATGTCGTCTGTGATCCATTTAACAGTTAGAATATGAGCTCGAGATTTCTATGAGGTGATAAGATTGATGAGGCTGAAGGCGGAATCAACTATTTCCTCATGGAAATCGAGAGCGAATATTCTAATTGTTTCAGTAGAATTCCAACCGAAACGTACTTCAAATGACAGTTTCCAACAGTTTCTCGACGTATTAGTAAACTTCGCGCCCTAGAAAGATCGCTGAAGTTGTCATTTCAAATTCCAGTTGTGTACACGCGCGCATCATTTTTTCAACAATTTCAAGTCTTTCAAAGTCAAGAAACCATAAATGTCTTTCTTTAGTCTTCTCAGGAATTTGATTGCCCATTTCCATTAAAATGTTTTTCCAAACCTTTGAAAAAACGAAAAAAGGTCGCCATTTCTTAGACGACCTTCAGTCACTGCACACTAATGGCTGATACTGCACGTGTACGATCACTCAGCCAATCAGATTACAACATTTGCAAAAGTGTTCAAGTAGAATTCTACCAATATCAACAGACGCATGGCAACATGGAATCTATTTATTAACTAGTGTTTATCACTACCCACGCATTTCACAAAATCTTGCAGTATTTGCAGAAATCAACAACCAGCGCACGTGGCCAAAGCAGAGCACGTAGCCATTTTTTTTGTTAATTAATTCTCAGCTTCATGTACTCATGTGTCAGTATTAAAACCCCCACTTAACGGTCAAATGTAATCAAAAGTGACGCCAGGACACGAACTTGTGTTACAAATGTATGCGTTCATGCTGTTCACAAACAAACGTAAGAATTTCAAAACTTTGGAGAGCGTTTACGAGAAGATACGTTTACGATAATCGTCTATCGATTACGTGTGCACGGAAGTCGTTAGAAAATTGTGCGTTTACAGACGTGAACACAACCTGGAGTAACAAGGACTAAGTAAACCAACTCTCCATTCCAACTTGAAATTCGTGTTTATGTCTGGTCACAGTTTTATTTTATTAATTTAGAGCAACTTTCAATCGAGTGTTGAAAGTAGTCCGCACTTGCTTTGATTTTTTTTTTTTCACGCCCTCTACGATATATTAAAATTCAGCCTAAAACAATAGACCTCAGTACGAGGCTCTGCGGAATAGCTGCAGAGTTTGTGAGGTTAACTCCGCAGAGTCTCATGCTGAGGTCTATTGTGTTCGACTGAATTTTAATATATCGAAACTGTTCTATTGCAACTCTACCATCACGTGTGCTCGAAAGCTCTTTGATCAACCCGTTCCTCACTTATGGTATAAGTACCCGGGAAATTAGGCCTCAAATACACACTTGAACTAATAGAGATTATTGATTATTCCAAATTAGGCTCTGAGTCTACTTTTACATGAGTTCACCTACTCGCTGACTGAGGAAAAATTATAGACACTAAAAAAATGTTTATTTTGAGTCCATTTCTAGCTAATTACTAGTAAAACAGCACATCAAAATATTTTGGCAGCAGCTTCGACTCCCATATCTTCGGTCCTTATCCGACATTACAACTTTCCTATCTCAGACAAGAGCAACATTTTCATTGGAAGTCTTTCCCAGTAAAGCTCCCAACGCTTTGGACAATCTACTAAACAAATTGTTACTAAACTTACTCTCTTGATGCGTATTCTTACACATCTTCAAGTATTCTCCGATTTACTTTTCCTTTCCCTGGTTATCATAAACTTACTAGAAAAGTATCACCTAACTGACTTTCAGTTTTTGGTCATTTTCATGTCTTTTTCTTTTCTTTTATCAGTTTTAAGGCTATTCTCCGAAGGGCCATTTGGCACAAACGCTCCCCATCCCATTAGAGATTCGAGGTTAAAAATCCTCGCGCGTCCATAGACCCCTGAGAGAATCTGTTTGGCATACGGTTAGTATAAATAGGCATGTATGCTGTTTATTCCTCGCTTTAATTCGTTAAAACGGACGCCAAACTTGCGTTTGGCGCCCTCCCTCCTTACGGCCTGGGGACCTCTGTTTCTGTCCTAGCTCTTCCACCTGTTCGCTTCTTTCCATAACCCATCCTTGCCCGAGGCGTTTGGTAGTCAAGGCACCCGACGAGAATTTATTTATTCTAATTCTTCTATTAATATTTTTAAAGCGGCCTTCACACGGCAAACTAAAGTTGGCAAACTCGCATTGGCAAACTCGAGTTGGTGTGTGTGAATGGCACAAAAACAGTCGGCAAACACGTGGGCAAACTGTTGGCGACAAATAGAACTCACCTCTATTCTCGCCAACTTTTTCACCAACTTTTTTAGGTTGGTAAACTCGTATCTGACGTGTGAACGATTGGCAAACACGTGTTGGTAACTGTCAACCAATCAAAACACTCGCTCTATTCACGTGATTCATTTGCGTGACACTTCAGAAAATGGCGGACGCAAGTCAAGAGAGGTTCACAATTGTCCGGCTGTGTGGGACGTTTCATCTGTAGTCTACAAAGATACTAAAAACAAACAAAAGAAAATGGAGGAGCTAGAGGGCAAACTGAGTTTCGTCCAAACCTTTCTCGCTTTCTGTTTCTTCTCTTCTCTTCTTCTGTTCCATTGTTCTACGTGACTGCCACGTGCACTGCACTAAGTCGGCCATATTACAAATTACCGTGTGCCGATTTGACGCAAGTGTGACGTGTGAAGGAACGAGTTTGCCAACTTTTTGAAGTTTGCCAACACGGGTATGCCAACTTAAGTTTGCCGTGTGAAGGCCGCTCGATTCGTGTATGACTTTAAGCAGTGTTATCTGGAATCTTAAGACATACGTTGCCACTTGCCCGACCAACCCGGGTGGCGCTACATATTCTTGTAATTGAAACAAAAATTTTACTTTTTGTTAGCTTTCAACAACTTTGTAGTCCGATATTATCCTAACGAATTTCGAAAGGAAATACGTCCGTAGTCAGCTTTTTACAGAAAGTCAGCTATCACAGGAAACCCATGTTTGTTTAACAAATCGTACAGATCACCCACTGTTATACAGCGCTGCCTTGCAATAAAACCCAGGGCTGCATCAAGTGGGTTCAAAGTACGCTTGTCAAGGAAACGAATCTCTGATAGAGTTAGACCCAGTGCCTCAGCAACCACCTTCCATTCCTCTCTGCCTGTGACACAGAAAGACAGAAATAACTATTTTCTTAATAAACACTCTGCACTGAGATGCCAGGCTAAAGACGATCTACTTTTGATTAATTTGTCATTCATATCATTTAGATTTGTAACAGTTTTACATAGATATATCTGCTTGCATTGTCTTTATTAAGCTGGATAATTAAAATTCACAAATTAAAATTCAATCGCAAAATTTCTTGGAAAGTTCGAGTCCTCCGTCTAAACCCTTCTACGGGTCCATATTCAGTGACTGAGGTTTACATAACCTGATTGAAAGTCATTATTAGAGTCAGAAGGGTTATTAAGTCTGGTCCTTTGAAATTGATTTGTCAGTTTCCGGTGATGTAATTGGCTGTAACACTCGTATAGAGACCGCCAACAGTGATTGGTTGGCTAAAGAAAGTTCCAATCTTCCTATCGTCAACTAAATTAAGTAGTCCTGTTTGATATGCACTCGACGGTTTTGTTTATGTAGTGAAACTGTCGTTTGTCAGGTGCTGATCAGTCATAGGGTAATTTTTGACATCAGGTGTTTTTTTCCTGTTGGTGTGCCAGCTTTCCATACTCAGTCGTTGAAAATAGTTTGTACTGCAGGCCAAGCAGTCTGCATTCACAGTAGTGGTGAACAACAGCAATTCTTTTCAGTACTACCCTCACCTACACTAACTTAGGATAGCTTACTACAAGAGAGGATCATCCTCTCTTGGTTACTATGACACACCTATTCTTCACGGAAATAAAAAGCACTCACCACTCAAGTCAAATGTAAGATCTCTAACTTTGGAAACAGGGATGTATCGAACATCTAAGTGTTCAGGCAACAGAGGACCTACGTAGAGAAAATCAAAGGGTGAGCACATGTGCGGACGAGGGGCGGCTGAATTGCCACCAACAACACGTGATCGACGTTCAGATACGGTCTGCATCTGAGTAATTAAGGAATAACCAAAAAATACCGGAGCATTTATTTATGTAACTTAAATGAACACGCAAGCTCTTTAAGACGTTTGCAACCAAACTCAACCTCGTTTATTCAGATAATGGGTTCAGAGCAACCTTAAATTTAAATTATAAAGAAATCGGGCCACCGTACTCGTTTTTGAGTTATTAGCAGTTAAAAACATTAATGGTGTTTTTGGCAGGTCAAACTTCTGCTTTTGTAACCTATTGTGTCACGAAATTGATAACAGCGTCTCCACCATTGACAGGGTAGTTTTTTTTTTTTTTGATACCGTGAGTTTTAGGATCAAGGGAGAGAGAGTGGTTCAAATGACCCATCAAGCTCCAAGTTTAGGAGGTGTTGGAAACTGTTGCCGGTAGCCTAAGGTTTAAGTTTTTTATGAAAAGGATGGCAACATCCAGGACATTAACGTAACAGACTCTCTTGTACAAAATAGGACATAATAGAGTACCTCTGTTGACTCATCTTCAATATTTTTAGACATTCCTACGTTAATAGGAAACCAGAAGCAACTAGCGTGAAAATCCTTCAATAAATAAAGAATACCAAAGAGAAACAGCTGTTGTTGCAGTTTAGTCTGCGATGAAATAGTCGTTTCTTTAAGAAGGCATATGAACGTACAATTGACCCTCTCGCCTGGTTTGCATGTCAAACTGTTCATAGCTGCAATAACAGCCACTGATGACACGATGCCTCGCTAAAGACTAACTCACCAGTGGTTCCAGCTGGTGTAATCTCTCTCAAATGCTCGAACACATCAAGCCTATTTGAATCTTTCGCTTTCCTTGCCAAGCATCGGATCAATGTCTTGGTCTTAGAGTCTGGCTGTTCCAGAGAAGCTTGCTCCAGCTGCATATCATCTCTCATCTGAAGTACAACCTCTTTGGCATCACATGACCGTGACAGAAGGGATTTGTGAAGTTCATCAGGAAGAGCGATTTCTTTAGTTCCTGAAAATATAGTAATAGTCATAGAAGTTCGAAACAGTCAGTGCAAGAATAAGTACCCATGAGATTACCACGTATTTTAATTCTGTGAAATTTCAATGTTCTTGCAGTTTTACCCATATCAAAGGAGTCGGCTCTTTTTACTTTCGCGACCGTTTGATTTGTCTTGTTTATTGCAGGTAAAATTCTAAGGTGTCTCGATAGAGATTTTTCTGGACCATACCAAGCATTTAACAGTCTTCCCTTAATCGGATTGATAAAAAATTACATCGGTAACTGGAAATGGATTGAAGTCCTCGAGATTTTTGAAGAAGCACTTAAAATCAAAAATTCCCCGAAAATTAGAATGGGAGTGGCCTTAAGAAAAAATCTCGTTCTTGAGATTGCGAAAAAGGAAACCAACAAAACTTCCATGGCTTCAAACCATAACTTTAAGACACATTTTGGTGTTATTTGAAGTAATATAATGTCATCAAAATAGTGTTCAACTGTGGGTCTATGTATTATGATGATGCAAAAAGTATAATTTGAAGTGCTTTTGCGATTTACACAAGATCAAACATACAGAAGTTTTTTCTTGTATATTCAACTTGCCAAGCACCATAGCTTAAGGCACTGGTATTTGCTTTTTCATATGACATCTGGTTAGTGCAACTACTGATTGCCGATTCTTTTAGTTGATCGTTTCCATGGAAATATCGATTGTCTTAAGAATACATTATACCAAGCCTCAATCCATTTCCAATTACTCGTGTAATTTTAATTTCGATACGATTCAAGGAAGACTTATAAAGCTGAATGAAAATACTTGGTATGGTCCAGAAAAAACTGTATCGAGACACCTTAACCGTCTCTTACCTGTCGTGTTCCTTAATTTAAATATATAAACGATGATAACAAAGCGTTATTAATGTATACCAGTTAGTCGCTAGTCGCTAAGTGTTATTCCCAATACCCGAAAATAAAAAAACGTCACGTGAGCTTCATTAGATTTCCCCAGGTGTACAGAAGAAAGTTCAGCGTCACGTTGTGCTGTGAAAAATAGGTTGATGAAGGAACAGAATAATGTTACCTTCCGCTGAACCCAAACTTGTCCCATCCTGTTTATCAGCTGTATGCTAAAAGATAACAAGGAAGAGAAAAGAGGAGCATCTGCAGTTACCAAGGTATTTACGGCATGTGCTCAAAGAGAGGGAGCTAATTTAATTAACAAACACCCCAAAAATAACCCTAATTGGAGAGCAGGAGCATTGTAGCTACTCCACCTGGATGGATTGCTAGACCTTCCCAGGTTACTGGATCCCAGAATTCTGTTAGGCGGCCCCAACAATGCGCCGGTACCAATTTTTATCCCCTGCAAGGAGAGAGGCACTGTAAGAGAGACGTGTCCGAGTTGTTTCTCAGGAACATAACACAATGACCCCATTTAGGGCTCACACCCGGAAAGCTTGATCTCGAGTCTAGCGCACTAACCATTAAGCCGCTGCGCCATTACTCAGGAAATGTCAGCTTACAATTTTCTTTGTATCTGCGAAAGTTAAATGAACCCTGACATTACAAAGAAACGGCGCCCATTTATACATTTTAAAGTACGCGCTGGATACGTTACTACGAAAATAACACACCCTGAAGACAACGTACAAACTTCCAATGCTACCGGACTAAATTCCCACCGTCTCTAACTCAATATTCCATACCATAATTAGTTTACTGGGCCTCATGCCACTTTGCCAACATTAACATTGACCAGTTTTAATTTAAAAAGTACATTTACGCAAAAAACCCCTTGAATGTTACCACTAACACGTACCCACGATCACTTTTTGCTACGTTTACGCTAATTTTTAGTATCATGCGATTAATAATACAAGCTTTGTCTTTCTAAAAGAGTGCAGATTAGTAACTGTTTTATATTTAATATTTTCCTGTCAATAAATTGCTCTGCTGTACACTCAGTTTCTTCATTAACATTATATATCTTTTTTTTTTCTGGAAGCAACAATGTGTCTGTGCCAATAGCTTCCAAAATATTAAAATTAATTGAGAATTGAATCAGATTTGCGCAAAGGTTTTTGTTTAACATTATGTAATAAGGCGTTTCTGCACTGTCCAGTTGTAAATTAAATCTTTAATACTGTAATTAATTTTAGACTCCTTTCCCAGTTTGTTTATTCATTTTAATTGATGTATTTTTATCTTTTTTATTCCTTTTGTAACTGAAAAGCCCCTTTGGGGAGTTGCAAATAAAGTATGTATGTATGTATGTATGTAAATGTCATTTTGTGACAACTTTACAGAGGTGACATGAAGCTTTTAGATAATTTACCTGATTGCTTAAGGACACCAACCATGGAACAAACTGCTCGGTCGGAACTCCGTTGTTCTGTGCAACCGCAGACTTTTTGCAATAGACAGTCTTGACACTCCATAGCTGAGACTCCGACCAGAAGTGCAGGCACTCCTCTCGTTCGCATCTTTTAGCGCAATGTGTACCACAGTCCTTAACTGCATTCCCTTCACAACAGACTGGGCAGATGAAACTGACTTTATATTTCATATTCTTTAACCAACAGAATTCCTTGCGCATGGACTCCAGTATCAATGCGAGCTACCTACGCACTGCACGGGCACACCTGTCATAGCTAGTATCCGCAGACAAAGAGAGTTTTGATTGTAATCCGTCTGCTACGTCCTGACTAGAACTCCCTTTGTGAACAACAACTTCAATGGAAAATGAATGGCAGAAGAGGATTACAGAGTAATTTTCTTCTGAGGTGTAAAATCTGGCGAAATTGTGGTATACGTGAGGGTTCTCTGAGCTCACACACTCGTCTTTCGCCTTGTGAAAGAACTGCAACACCAGTCGGGGAAACAAGCCAGGCGGAACAAGGCCAGATTCAAATTGAAGAAAAAGAGACGGTAATTGAGCAGATTTAATCAGCTCCACGATTCCCTCAGGTGGACGAGACTTCAACATGGATGGAACCAGGTACTGCTTACTACAGGACGCGTCAGAGGGAGGCAAACGACAAAGAAAGCTGAATTTCTCCATGAGTGCAACTAGACTCTCAGAGGTTTCTTGGGGAAGAAATAAATGGCTCCAGACATGTTCTAGAAGATTTTCATCTAGTAGTCCTTCCATCTCAAGCTTACACCATAGCTGTTTAAATTTCTTCTCTTTGCCACTGTAGGGCCTTACGTTTATTACCCCCTTGAACACCTCAATCAACCACTGAGGGTCCAAGACCACCAATCTGTTCAGTTCTGGAGTGTCATCAAAGTGAATAAAAGTCCTCCGGTCATGGAAAAAGTTAAGTAGCGTATGAAATTGTTTATCGTCAACGATATTACATACTTCAGATGCAACTTGTTTTGCCCTGTCAAGAGAGAGGCATTTGAGGCCATCATTTTTTATATTGTGAAGTGCCCTCTCATATCTCCACCACTGGATTGGAATGGATTCTTTCATCTGTGGTAGTTCCTTAGCAACGTCAAAAATTTCCGTACGCAAACGCACGACTTCTGAACATTCAGCTTCATTGCCAGATTTGGTGTTATCCACAACAAAGACATCATCACATAAGTGGGTTTTGTATGGCTTGGTCTGTAGAGAACCAAGTACTTTAAAGGCCAGTTTACTGGGATCACTACCATCGTAAGGTATGTCAGCATGAGTGCATACTAGGAAAACTGGGGGAAGCTTATCTGGCAACATTTCAGATTTGGGAGCTTGTTGGTCACTATCATCTTCAATGACTAGTGAAGCAACAGACGACATCCAAAAATCAAGATAATCCAAGTTGGGTCTAAAATCCAAGCTGTCTTCAGATGTTTCGTACATTCCTTGCTTCATGACTGATTTGGCTCTTTCACGCGGATCCCGGCTGAGGTCATTGACTAAAAGGTAGATAGCTCGTGAAGTAAGAAAGAGCGGGTGTGTTACGTAGTAAACTGATTGTCCACCAAAGTCCCACAGCACTGAATAGATGTCTTCTTTGTCCTCCACCTTATCAACGTCTCCCAGCATCTTTTCAATCAACGTTGGTATATTGTCTGGCATGCCAGATATGCTGTCAGTGCTAGGTTCATGGTCGCTGGGTGTCTCAGCATGGAAAGTTGGGAGCCCTAATATGGAGTCTTTTGTATTAGGTACATTTGAACTGGATGATGTGGAATTATCATACTCATCGCTACATTTAGTAGGAACCACATCTGATGAGAAATTCTGCATAAGCTCTGGATCCCTTTCCTTAGAAATGCTCTCTATCTGCCTTAAATTTTCGACGGTCAATCGAGCTGCCTGATGTTCATAGAATTTTCTGCATGCAAATGTGGCAGAAGGCAGCTCCTTCTCGATTTGCGCATATCGAGTTTCCTCCTCTGTTAGGGCTCGTGAGGCATAGGCCACAGGGTAACCATCCTGTAAGCACGCAGCACCAAGACGACTCTTTGAGGCATCGACAGACAGCATGACAGGCTTTGAGGGGTCGAAGTACCTTAGGACCGGAGGTTGGGAGATATCTGCCTTGAGGGCGTCGAAAGTTTGTTGCTGTGCTGGCTCCCAACTCCAGTGTACGTCATTCCGCAGCAATTTACGTAGTGACACTGTCTTCTCACTGAAGTTGCTAATGAACTTGTGGAGATAATTGGTCATGCCAAGAAATCGACGCAGTGCCTCTGGCCCATCCGGTGTTGGCATTTCTTTAATAGCTGCAACTATGGCTTCATCGGGCTTGAGATCGAAATTTGTGAACTGATGGCCAACATAGGATACTTGGTTGAGGCGAAACTTGCATTTCCTCGGAGCTAGTTTCATTCCGACTTCTCGCGCTCTTTCTAGCACCTTCTTCAAGTTAACATCATGGTCTGCTGTTCCCTCGCCCCATACTAACAGGTCATCAGCGATGATGGCACAGGGATACCCAGAAAACAGGTCTTCCATCGCACGCTGGAAGACTTCTGAGGCACAAGTGATGCCCAACGGCAGGCGCAGAAAGCAGAATCTTCCAAATGGTGTGCTGAGGGTTGCGAGTAGTGAAGATTCCTGATTAAGTTTTTATTTGCCAGAAACCACTTCTCGCGTCAAGGGTGGAGAATACTGTGGCATTGGGCATACGCAATGCAACATCTTCAACCGTCCTCATAGGATGATGGGGTCGTTTAAGGGCTTTATTGAGATCCCTCGGGTCGATGCAGATGCGAATACTGCCATCTTTCGTCTTCGCTGCTTCCATTTGTAAGACCCACTCAGTTGGTTCGGACACGGCTGTGATCGCTCCAATCTTGACCATCCTATCAAGCTATCTTTTAACACTCTTCTCCACTGCGAGGGGTATTCTGCGCGATGGTGTGATCACAGGGGTTATATTGACATCAAGCCTCATTGTGTAAACAACGGGCATATTGCCAAGATCGCCTTGAAATAAGTCTTTGTTCTCGTCAAGTATTGCTGCGCGGAAGGCATCAGTGGTGTCAACCTCACGGACCACGCTGCGCAACTGAATGAGATTCAAGCTTAAAGAGTCCGTGAGACCAATGGTGTTACTGGTTTGTTGATGACGTGAAATTCCAGGTTACGCGACATCGACTGTAAATGAACTTCGAGCTTCACACTGCCCAGGGTAGTTAACGTGTCCCCACCATAGGCAACTAACTGCACTGCTTTCGTCTTATAAATCTTCTCATTGCGGCTGATCCTTTTAAATATATCTAGTGTGATCACATTAAATTTAGTGCCAGTGTCAATTTTAATTTCAACTGGTTAGCCGTTGATTTCCATTGTGCAGTAAACTTCACTTTTCTTTCCTGGCTTGGACGCAATCGCATCGATAACAAATAAATCCTCATCTTGTCCGATAGGATATTGTGGATCGACCGTTTGGACAGAACGCCTGGGACGCCGTCGACGATCTCGAGTGCTTGAACGCCCGCCATCACGTTTAGAACGGCACACTTTTTCGAAATGATTGGGCTTTCCGCAATGAAGACATTTCTTGCCAAACGCTGTACATGATTTCTGCTTGGCTGCATGGCTACCACCACAATTCCTACAATTTTCGACACCAGGTTTGGAATCTTTCTTCGATAAACCTCCTTTGTCGATACCATGGACCTCTTCCTTTGGATCGCTGACTTGGTTCGACGAGAGCTCGGTGTTGTTTCTGTCTGATAATTCGTTGGCAATGCCAATATCAATAGCGCGATCGAGTGTGAGATCCCGTTCTTTTAAGAGCTGCTTTCGCACGTGCCGAGAGCTGACACCACATACAATTTTATCACGAATAAGCTCATCCTTCAACATGCCGTACTCACATGTATTTGCTAGGATTCTGAGATCAGCTACAAATGACTGAAACGACTCACCTTCTTTCTGGATTCAGGTGTTGAATTTATGCCTTTCCATAATGACAATTCCACGAGGGTCGCAGATTTCAGCAAATTTTCTTTTCAGCCCTTCGATACTCTCGCGAGATTCTGCTTCGACTCGAATGGTTCCATCTTCGTTCAGCACAGCGGGAGCGTAAACAAAAGATTTCTCCTTTTCAATCGCTTATCTTCCTGCCAAATTCAAGAAGATGTACGCTTTGGTTCTGTCGTCTTTTTCTCCGTGAGCGGCGATGATGAATGTTTCCACCTCTTGGGCGAAATGTTTCCAGTTTAGCGCGACATTACCCTCGAAGCTCAATGGTTCGGGTTTTCGGAGACCACCTGCCATAATTGACTGTTAGATTGTCAAAGAGACCAGGCGATGCGGATTTCCTATACTCCTGACACCATGTAGCGACATCCCACTCCTAGCACCATGTAGTTTTCAAGATACGACCTTTAGTCGACGAGTCCATTTATTCAACTAAGGGATAAAATGTTACACACCCATGTTATGAAACTGATTTGCATTACTCACACACATTCCACACGCATACATTCACACGCTCGTTCCATAGTTTACGCTGTGCTATCCCGAGTGAGTGTTAACCTATCAGCTGTGCTTGAGTGTTCTTCTCCAACAGTTAAAGCCTAGTATCAAAAGAAACCTGTGTAGACTGAAGAGCTGACGAAAAGTCGTCTAGCTTGCGTTGGGTGATCGAGGGTGAGGGCTAGCTTTCAGCTGTGCTTGAGTGTTCTTCACCAAACAGTTTAAGCCTGATATCGAGTGCACGCTGACTAGATTGAAAAGCTGAAGAAACGTCGCCTAGTGCATGCTGTATCAAACCGAGTAAATAGCAACTGTCAGCTGTGCTTGAGTGTGCTTCTCCAAACAGTTTAAGCCTGATATCGAGTGCACGCTGAATAGATTGAAGAGCTGAAGAAAAGTCGCCTTGTGCATGCTGTGTGAACCCGAGTGAATGGTAACTGTCTGCTGTGCTTGAGTGTTCTTCTCCAAACAGTTTAAGCCTGATATCAAGTGCACGCTGATTAGCCTGAAAAGCCGAGGAAAAGTCACCTTGTGCATGCTGTGTGTCCCCGAGTGAATGGTAACTATCAGCTGTGCTTGAGTGTCTTTCACCAAACAGTTCAAGCCTGATATCAAGCGCTCGCTGTCTAGACTGAAGAGCTGATGAATAGTCGTCTTGTGCATATTGTGTGGCCCCGAGTAAATAGTAACTGTCAGCTGTGCTTGAGTGTTCTTCTCCAAACAGTTTAAGTCTGATATCGAGCGCACGCTGTGCAGACTGAAGAGCTGACGGAAAGTCGCCTTGTGCATGCTGTGTGAGCCCGAGTAAATAGTAACTGTCAGCTGTGCTTGAGTTTTCTTCTCCAAACAGTTTAAGCCTGATATCGAGTGCATGCTGTGCAGACTGAAGAGCTGACGGAAAGTCGCCTTGTGCATGCTGTGTGAGCCCGAGTAAATGGCAACTGTCAGCTGTGCTCGAGTGTTCTCCAAAAAGTCTAAGCTTGATATCAAGGGTACGCTGTGCAGACTGAAGAGCTGTAGAAAAGTCGCCTAGTGCATATTGTGTGGCTGCGAGTGATTGGCAACTGTCAGCTGTGCTTGCGTGTTCTTCTCCAAACAGTTCAAGCGTGATATCAAGTGCACGTTGTGCAGACTGAAGAGCTGAGGTCAAGTCGCTTTGTGCAAATTGTGTGACCCAGAGTGAAAGGTAGCTGTCTGATGTTCTTGGGTGTTTTTCTCCAAAACGTTTACGGGTGATATCTAGTGCGCACTGGGCAGACTGAACAGCTGACGAAAAGTCTCTTGGTTTGTGTTGTATCATCGAGAGTGAAAGGTAACTGTCAGCTGTGCTTGAGTGTTCTTCTCCAAAACATTTACGCCTGATATCAAGTGCCCGCTGTCTAGACTGGAGAGCTGAAGAAAAGTCGCCTAGTGCATGTTGTGTGATCCCGAGTGCATGGTAACTGTCAGCTGTGCTTGAGTGTTCCTCCCCAAAAATATCACGCCTGATATCAAGTGCCCGCTGTGTAGATTGAAGAGCTGAAGAAAAGTCGCCTAGTGCACGTTGTGTGCGCCCGAGTGAATGGTAACTGTCAGCTGTGCTTGAGTGTTCATTTCCAAACAGTTGTACCCTGATTTCGAGCGCGCGTTGCTCGGACTTCTGGGCTTGTAAATAATTTTGCATGCTGTAATGAATGCGGGCATCTTTGGCGTAGTTCTTCGCCAGTGTTTCTTGGTTCAGCGTAGGACTTGTAAGGTCTTCCACTCGCCCTGTATACTTTTCTTTGGTACTCTCGAGTGTCGTTTCGTGAAACCTGATCCTCGAGGCTGATAACTCTGCGGCGACTTCATATTCCCTCAAATGGCACAGTGACGTCATAACATTCGTTTGGAAAGTGTATAAACCAAGTGAACTTTGGAGAGTCGGCTTTTTGATTTCCTCTGCTACATTTAGCGCTGCGTCTTTTAGCAATTGCCTAGTGTTATCGACACATAACTGTTTTGTTGCTGCTTCAATAATAGACATAATTTCATATTTTAATGGCTGATTTTTTGAAGCATCTGGGTTTCTTTGGCTTAAGTCTTCTTTGGCAGTTTCGGGTAATTCCTTTCCTGTGCCTTCTGGAATAACAAGTAGTTGTGTATCTCCCAGTGCTTTGCATTCCTGGAGTGCCCTGCTGTAGAACAGTGACATTTCTGACGAGTTCTTCTTGAAACGATGATAAATAGCAAGAATTTGAAAAGCAATAAGTCTAAGAATTCTTTGTGCGAGACTACTGTTCATTAAGGAAACTGCGTCTTCTAAGCATTGAACTCCGTCTTCTGTTTTGCCACTAGCTAGTTGATAGATGCCATTATAAAACAAACGTTTTCCTCTATCACTATCTGAGACTGGATAACATGAGTCTTCAACATGCCTCGCTTTAGCAGCGGCCTCTTTCGCTGAATCGTAAATCTTGCCAAATGTGGCTCTTTTCCCCCGATAAAGAGAACACAGAAAGACGTCAGCGTTTACTAAGACCTCAAACACGTCTTTGGCTGTTTCAGAATCTGAACTGCCCTCTATTAAACTTCGTGTAATGCTCTGTTCATCCTTGTAGAAGTCACTAAATGCAGTCATTGAGTGGCCTGTCAAGAACTGTTCATTTAGATTCTTGAATCGGGGATGTTAAATGTACCTAAACGGGCTTTTGATTTGAGAAGCACTTCTTTCATTTCATTTTGTCCTTTTTGGTTTGCAAACGATAGAATTAGCTGATGTATTAAGAATGTCCCAGGCTTGGAACTTGATTCAAGTAGGGACTTTCTCCGAAGGCTGTCCAATACCTTCTTTGCCGCATAAATTTGTGATACACCCAGAACAGCTGCAGCAACTGTCAGATCGAAACTCTCTGGGAGAACACACAACGACACATGAGCTTCTTTTTCTTGAGCCGAGAGCCTCTGAAATGAAGAGTCAAACAGGAGTTTCAATCCCAGATTGCTGGGATAATCTGGACTGTCCAACATCTCCACGATGTTATGATTTTGGAAAGACCCCATGAAGTCATCTAGAACTTGACTCAGTTTAGTATCATCTTCAGAAATAAAGGAACACAATAACTTCATGGCCAAAGGTACGTGACCGCAGATTTTCGAAACTCGTTTGCAGTCAGCGACGGTTACATTTGGAAGGAATTCGTTAACAAGGTTTTGAGAAGAGGATTCGTCTAATGGACTTATTCTCACACCATGGTGGCCTTGGAATTGCACATTCATGAATTCTAAAGATTCCCTTATGGTTATAACGAATGTCAGTTTCTCGGTTCGTCTGAGATTGTCTGCGAGGAAATCTGTGAAATCCTCTCTCACGTTCGGCCCTCCACTTAATAACTCATCAGCATTATCCAGAATTATTGTAAGAGGTTCTGACAATTCGCTAAAAAGATGGGAAAGCTCATCATCAATTGAATGTTGCTGTTGGTCTTGTTGTTCACCTGCAACAGATCGTCTGAAAAGATTAAGAAGCTTTGATGCCAGACCAGCTGTTGACTGAAACCCTCGTAAGGATAGGTAGTACACGGGCAATCCCAGAGAATGGAGATGATGTCCCACGGCGATTGCAACCGACGTTTTTCCGAATCCGGGTGAACCCCAGATCGACACGATTCGCGTGGATCCAGAAGCCACGTGACCAGCGATTTCTTCACACTCCCTCTGGCGGCCAGTAAAGTGTGGAACCTTTGGTGGAAGAAATGATTTTGACAGAGGTGGCCTTGAACCTTTTGAAACACAAAATAAAACCACTAATAATCATGAAGAATACATATTTTTTAATTGTTTGCATTAATAGCGATGATATCCTGGTGATATCCTCTGTAAATATTGTTTTAGTATCATTATCATTATCATTATCATTGTTATTGTTACTATCATCATCATTATTATTATTATAGGGCAACTCCTGGGTACTTAAGTGTTCCAATACTATGGCGACTTAGATCTAATATAACAAAGATATTTGTTCTGTTATGCATTGACCTATTTATTTCTTAATTAACTTAAGTTGATAAAATTATTTACAAGAAACCGCTTTTACGAAAGGATGAGAACTAAGAGAGTTTATCCCCCCATATAGCTGGTTTTCACATGACGTCACTAAAATTCGAAGTACAAAACTATTGATCTTCCTGAGATTTTACTTAAATGATGTATAAGAGCAGCTGAAAACTAATATTCATACAAATTTTCGCTCCGAATGGGTTCTTGGTTTTGTGATACACCACGCTTGAATTTCTAAGCTTTTGCGTGACGCGGCATTTACTTGACGGCCTAGAGAGCTGTCATGATGGTTAAAAAAGTGACTTATTTCGGGGAACT